>NC_091957.1:19185051-19350884 GCF_031021105.1 Erythrolamprus reginae | reverse complement strand
GGTTGCCACAAAGAAGAAGGAATCAACGTATTCGCCAAAGCACCTGAGGGTAGAAAAAAGAAGCAATGGGTGGAAATTAATCAAGGAGAGAAGCAACTTAGAACTAAGGAGAAATTTTCTGATAATTAAAAACAATTAATTCGTGGAACAGCTTGCCACCAGAAGTTGTGAATGCTCCAACACTGGAAGTTTTAAAAAAGATGTTGGATAACCTTCTGTCTGAAGTAGTGTAAGGTTTCCTGCCTAAGCAGGGGGTTGGACTAGAAGACCTCCAAGGTCCCTTCCAACAATGTTGTTGTTATTGTTATTGGTGTGTGTGTGTTTTATGTGTGTGCGAGTTTTATACGTGTGCGATAAAACTGTGTGATCAAAATCAAATCCATCCAGCAGTGCCCATGAGATTTTTCTCTCTAAAACATGACAAGAAGACATTCTAAACCGGATCTCTAGATCTTGTCAATTCTCACTCCTTCCTTCCCCTCCTGTCGATTGAAAATAATCATTGACCATAAACGTGTCACCCAAGTCTAACATATGCACTCTTTGTGCGGAACAAAATGGTTTACGTCTGCTAAAAAAAAAGAATTTAGGAAGTAGGAGAAATTTGCCAACTAGAGAATTTTAATTTTTTTTTGCAAAGCAGCAGAGGAAGTGATGTGGGAAGCAAGATGTAGGGGGGAAAAAAGACAACCCTCAGCAGTCAGTTCCATGCAATCATTGCTTATGTATTCTGAACGATGCTACCCAGTTACAGTGGTACCTCTACCTATGAACTTGATTTGTTCCGTGACCAGGTTCTTAAGTAGAAAATTTTGTAAGAAGAAGCAATTTTTCCCATAGGAATCAATGTAAAAGCAAATAATGCGTGTGATTGGGGAAACCACAGGGAGGGTGGGGGCCCTGTTTCCTCCCAGGAGATTCCTAGAGAGGCCCCACAGAGGCTTCTCCCCACCTTTTCTGGCCCTGTTTCCTCCCAGAAGATTCCTAGAGAGGCCCCCCCGGAGACTTCTCCCGGCCTTTTCCGGCCCTGTTTCCTCCCAGGAGATTCCTAGAGAGGCCCCCACAGAGGCTTCTCCCTGCCTTTTCCGGCCCTGTTTCCTCCCAGAAGGCTCCTAGAGAGACCCCCACGGAGTCTTTTTCCGGCCCTGTTTCCTCCCAGGAGATTCCTAGAGAGGCCCCCACAGAGGCTTCTCCCCGCCTTTTCCAGCCCTGTTTCCTCCCAGGAGATTCCTAGAGAGGCCCCCACCGAGGCTTCTCCCCGCCTTTTCTGGCCCTGTTTCCTCCCAGGAGATTCCTAGAGAGGCCCCACGGAGGCTTCTCCCGGCCTTTTCCGGCCCTGTTTCCCCCCAAGGGATTCATAGAGAGGCCCCACCGAGGCTTCTCCCGGCTTTTTCCAGCCCTGTTTTCTCCCAGGAGATTCCTAGAGAGGTCCCACAGAGGCTTCTCCCTGCCTTTTCCGGCCCTGTTTCCTCCCAGGAGATTCCTAGAGAGGCTCCACGGAGGCTTCTCCTGGCCTTTTCCGGTTACAGTTTCGGAGGCTCAGGTTTGTAAGTAGAAAATGGTTCTTAAGAAGAGGCAAAAAAAAATCTTGAACATCTGGTTCTTATCTAGAAAAGTTGGTAAGTAGAAGCGTTCTTAGGTACAGGTACCACTCTACCTCTTTTCCACAGGGGTTGGAGGGAAACCATGCACGCAACATGTCTGGAACTAAAAGAAAGATAAATTACGTGCATGGTTTGAGATTAACTTGGGTAACCCCTCCCGAATGCCGGAATCCCCGGCCTGTACATTACTTTAGGATTCCCTGGGCAGCGAAAAGCCCAGAAAATTGGATTAATGGAATAATCCATGCTTAAGCAAACCATGGATAAGGACATAGACTGAAGCAGTCTCGGAACATCAGAAATATATTGGAAATCGAACTCCACCTTCGTATTGAAAGGAGGCGGAGAGGGAGCAAGGGGTTACCTGTGATTCGATTTAATAATATTTGCGAGATGGCTTTTTAAAAAAGGATTTGCGCTCTTGTGCTGTATCGTCCAATGAGACGGCGGGCAATATTCCTGCAAAGTCCTTTGTAGGCTAAATAATTCTGGGCATGTAGAAGCAGAATTAAATGTACGATTGTGAGATTAACCAGCTGGTGGGGTTGATATCTCAAGGTAAAACAGAGGTAACCTTGTAGGGAATTTTTGCATGGGTAAGAATTGGGCAGTTGCCGGTTCGTTTTGGGTCTTCTTTTCCTGAGCATCTCGAAAACTTTCCACTGGGGTTGAATCCCCCAAACCTTCCACCTTTCCCCCACTTCCTCCCTTCCTCCCTCCTTCCCTCTCCCTCCCTCCTTTCCTCCCTTCCTTCCTTCCCTCCCTCCTTCCCTTTCTCTCTCCTTCCTCTCTCCTTCCCTCCCTCCCTTTCTCCTCCCTCCCTCCCTCCTTCCTTCCCTCCCTTTCTCTTTCCTTCCTTTTCTCCTTCCTTCCTTCCTCCCTTCCTCCCTCCCTTCCTCCCTTCCTCCTTCCTTCCTCCCTTTATCTTTCTTTCCCTCCCTCCCCCCCTTTCTTAAAACACAGAGAATCCAATCTGCACTTCTCCACAATGGAGTAGCGCCCTCCCCCCCCCTTCCCGGCCTTTTGGCAATTTTATTACCCGCCAGGCTACGCAGCCCCATAAAATATTGGAAGAGGGGGGTTTGCTGGAGGGAATTTGAGGGGGCAAAGGTCACAGGTCAAGACCTTTCTGCAGGCCGAACAGAAGCGGCTTTGACTCGTTAGGGAAATGACTGTAATGGATGATGGTTTTCTTTTTTCTTTCTTTCTTTCTTTTTTTTAAAAAAAGGCCCCTTGTGGGAGGGGAAACAGAGATGGCAAGGAATCCCCAAATGCTAGAGCCATTTTAAAAAGCCTGTTTGCTCTCCACCAGTGGAAACAGAAAGGCAAAGATTTTTTCAGCAGGGTATCTCGGCTAGAGAGGGTGTGGCGCCGTGTCTTGTGGTTAACCTTAGATTAGTCATCTTTCGGCTTAAGTGACCCTCATCGAGTTAGAAGGGCAAAAAGAGTGAGGAAAAAACCCTTGCTCAGTGATCAAGTTGAGAATAATTTCACAACTCCGTCTTGGGGGTGTAAACAATCTTGCAATATGGCTCTGGTAAGAAGGAGAAGGAGAAGAGAACCGGACAGAAGAGAAGAGGAGAGAAGGAGAGGAGAGAGAGAAGAAAAGAAAGGAGAAGTGAAGGGGAGAGAAGAGAAAGAGAAAAGGAGAGAAGGGAAAAGACAGAAGAGAAGAGAGAGAAGAAAAGAGAAGAGGAGAGGAGAGAGAAGAGAAAGGGAGAGAAGGAGAGAAGAGAGAGAAAAGAGAAGAGAAGGGAAGAGAAGGAGACGAGAGGAGGGAAGAGGCAGAAGAGAAGAGAGAGAAGAAAAGAGAAGAGAAGCAAAGAGGAGAGGAGAAAGAGAAGAAGAGAGGAAAGAAGGGAAGAGAAGGAAAGGAGAGGAGAGGAGGGAAGAGGCAGAAGAGAAGGAGAGGAGAGAGAAGAGAAGATGCAGAATAGAAGAGAGATAAGATAAGAAAAGAAAAGAGAAGCAAAGAGGAAAGAAGAGAAAGAGAAGAGAGAAGAGAAAGGGCAGAAGAGAGAGAAGAAAAGAGAAGCGAAGAGAAGAGAGAGAAGAAAAGAGAGAAGAGAAGAGAGAGAAGGGAAAGGAAGAGAAGGAGAGAAGAGATAGAAGAGAGAAGAAAAGAGAAGCGAAGAGGAGAGAAGAAAAGAAGAGAAGAGAAGAGAAGGAGAGAAGAGAAGAGAGAGAAGAAGAGGAGAAGAGGGAACGGAAGGGGAGAAGAGAGGAGGCAGAAGAGGAGAGGAGAGAAGAGAATGAAAGGAAGGGTAGAGACTGAAGGGAAGGGAGGAGAAATGCAGAGAAGAGAAAAAATGAAATAAAACTCTTCTTGTTATCATTATATGACGATGATTATGATGTTCGTCCATTGTGTCCGAAGAGGACCTTGACACCTAACAGGTTGTGGGCTATACACAATGTGTCCGCAGGTGGCCGGTAAGGCCTATACGGCCACGAAACATTCTGCCACACATTATACAGAAACCACAATAACATCGGCGGCTGCGCTTTTTCGTATTCCATCACCGAGTGCGACTATCGAGGTTAAGTGATTAGCATTGTCTTGGGGCTCCCCTACTAACAGAGTTCTGGGCATCCCACAAAGCCCAGTTTCGGCGTAATTGGCCGGCGGCACAAACCCTGACATGCCAAACAAAAGTTTGCAAACCAGCTGCATTTTGCAGAGCTCGGCGTGTGCCTAAAACCTGCGTGGGTGGTGGCTTGCCCTCATCTTATTTCTTCACTTGGTGTACACATATATAACACAAAAATGGTGGAAGGTCTTCAGCATAAAACTTATCAGGAAAGACTTAATGGACTCAATCTGTATAGGCTGGAGGACAGAAGGGAAAGGGGGGACATGATCGAAACATTTGAATATGTTAAAGGATTAAACAAGGTTCAGGAAGGAAGTGTTTTTAACAGGAAACAAGGGGGCACAATCTGAGGTTAGTTGGGGGAAAGATCAGATGCCACGCGAGAAAGTATTATTTTACCGAAAGAGTAGTAAATGTTTGGAACAAACTTCCAGCAAACGTGGTTGGTCAGCCCACAGTCACTGAATGGGATAAACATAGATCCATCCTAAGGTAAAATACAGGAAATAGTATAAGGGCAGACTAGATGGACCAGGAGGTCTTTTTCTGCCGTCAGTCTTCTATGTTTTTATACTTCTACAAAAACTTATGTAAAGTCAATGAGAAACATCACCCAGTAATAGGTGCAGAGCGAGAGGGATACGTGGGTGGGTAGTTCCAAACACCCAAGTTCTTAAACCTCAGATGTTTTGAAGCCAGAGAGAGCAGGGCACGGTCATTGTTAAGGCTTTATTACCACGGAATTAGCTGCATTGAAGAAAAGGGGGCCTGGGGGATGGAAAAAAAAAAGGGTGAGACTGAGGGGGGCTGTTTAGAAAAAAGACAAGGCTATACAACCTTTTTTTCTTTATTCCTTCCAAGCCTTCCCTGCTCCTGGCACCCCCAGCTGCCCCTGCCAGCAAAGGAAAGGAAAAAAAAACCCAAACCTTGAGACTTGTAGCTTTCCTTGGGGGGGGGGGGCTTTAATGATGGATTTGGGATAATTGAGTGGGGGGGAAAAAGAGGTCAGGGTTAGCAGAAGAATGGAGTTCTAAAGGAGAAGCGGGCCTCTTTTCCTCTCTCTGCGCCGTTCGCTCCACCCCACTCCTACGTTTGACCGGTATAATTGTTAAATCTGTTTTCAAGGCCCCCCCTGTCTGTAATCAGCCCCCCCTCCACTCTGAACCCGGAAGGAAATAATAACAGAGTTATTAGAAAGGTATCTTGGAGGTCTAGTCCAGCTCTCTCCTTGACCATTCAGACAAATGGCTCTCCAGCCACTTCTTCAAAACCTCCAGTGATGGAGCACTCACAACTTCTGGAGGCAAGCAGTTCCACTGGTGAATTGCCCTCACCATTAGGGAATTTCTCTTTATTTCTAGGTTGGATGTCTCCTTAGAAACATAGAAGATTGACGGCAGAAAATGACCTCATAGTCCATCTAGTCTGCCCTTATACTATTTTCTGTACTTTATCTTAGGATGGTTCTATGTTTATCCCAGGCATGTTTAAATTCAGTTCCTGTGGATTTACAAACCATGTCTGCTGGAAGTTTGTTCCAAGCCTCTACTACTCTTTCAGTCGGAGTTGAAACACTTTATATCCAGGATGCGAGGGGTCCCTAAATATTTCCACCTCCCTCTTTTTGAGTCGTGCAGTACACAGGTCCTCAATGGAAGGCAGGTTGGCAGCAATTGCTTTTTCTGCAGTTCTGATTCTCCTCTGAAGTCTGCGTCGGTCTTGTTCGGTTGCAGCACCGAACCAGGCCTTTCTTCGAACGTTTTAGCCTGCAGACCCCTCATCACCTTCCTTGCTCTTCTCTGCACTCCTTTTCTCCCAAAGTCTCAACATCTTTGGGTGGTCCAATCTCAATCCCCCCCCCCTTTTAAAGATGGGTTGGGGTACTGGCTTCTTGCCTTCAACCCTTTAATTGTGGTGGAAAGGAAGGCCCAGGCCTGGGGGGGGGGAGAGAAAGGAAGGACCCCCTCCCAGCTTCCTTCCATGGGGGTCTGTGTGGTGAGAGGGGAGAAGGCGAGGTTCATTTACAAAGCTGAGTCCTGGCAGTCACACGCCCTTCCAGCTTTCGTATCTCGCAGCTTGCTTTAATTTTTAATCACTTCCTGCGGCTGGCTAGCATGGCAGAGTTTTCTCTAGGGTGGTTTTTTGCACTGGCAACAACAGCTGCCTTTTTCTTTCTCCCCCCCCCCTTCCCCCCACCCACCCACAAGCTGGGAAATTCTGAGACTCTAAAACTTGAAATCGGAGGTGCTTTTCGGGGTGTAACTCGTATTTTTTTAAGAGACCGGGATAAAATCCTATATTTTTGTGGGTGTAGGCCTTGTTTCATCCCTGCCTCTGTCCATTCTTGGACAAGATCCCCAAGATGTAGAGCAGGGGGTCCCCCAAACTTGGCAACTAACTTTGAGACTCGTGGACTTCTGGCTGGAGAATTCTGGGAGTTGAAGTCCACAAGTCTTTACAATTAGTTGCCAAGTTTGAGCTGACCTCTGCTGTAGAGTCTGTTCATGCAGCTAATGCTCACATCTGGATTAGACATGCAGAGAGGGGGAGAAGGACCTTCTGGATTTAATCCTGCAGTTTTCTTGCAATGGAATTGCATCCCAGTGAATAGCCCAAATCAGTATTTCCCCCCCACCTATGTTCTTAACCATCAATGCCATCCTTCAAGTTAGGATACTGGGATAAACATGCAGTGTGTATTCAGTTTTCCCATCGCATGTAGGTTTTGAGCCAAGAACTGGATCGCAAAATCCCACCGATTACGTTTTCCTTCTTTTACGCACTATAGAAGAATCAGTTGCCACAGATCACTTGGAAATCACAGGCCATTGCAAAATTACCCCCAAAACTTTTTTTTTTTAGTACTGAAAGGCCAGGGTTTCAGAAGATTGACTTGATTTTTTATTTTTGGAGAATATCAAGAAACCCTGAATATTCTTTTTTGAGCTTTAGGACACTATGTTGATGCCTTCCATCCTTGTTTGATTTTCATAGTTGGTATAAACACAGTTATTCTCCATGGGTTTTCCAAGCCAATTTGTTTTGAAAAAATCCGATACCAAAACTCCCCACTGTTGTTATTAATCTTGCTGGAGTAAAGGTACTTTATTCCTCTGTGTTTTTGTACACAGCCAGTGCTTCTGTTTTGATGGTTAGGCTTGACCCAACCTGACATGCTCCTGACCTCTGGACTTTTAACACTCATTGACTTGGGAGCCAAATACTCCCATTCCTCGGTGATATTTCTCTGGTTCTATTTCTCAATCAGGCTTCCTGGCAGCTGAGTGCGCTAGCCTTTTAAAAAAAGCCACGTGCTATAAAATGAAACTACTGGGTATTAAACAATCAAAATAGCTGCGTAGCAGAGATAAAAAGGAATGGCACGAAAGAGGTGTGATAATAAATGCAGCAAAGGGAGGAAGGGAAAAGGAAAGAAAGAAAGAAATGATAGAAAGAAAGAAAGGAAAGGAAGAAAGAAAGAAAGAAGGGAAAGAAAGAAAGAAAGAAAGAAAGAAAGAAAGAAAGAAAGAAAGAAAGAAGCAGCACAGTATAAACTCACCAGCTATAACTTAGGAAATTGAAAAATATCTTCACCTGGATTTGAAACATGCGTAAGATGAGCACCAACCAAGCACCCATTTCACCAAAGAGCCCTTTCTCTATTTTGGTTACTTGCTGACAAAAAGGCTTCTGGAGTTTGTAGGCTCCAGCTAAATAAATATGGAAGGATGTTAAGGTGGGAAGGATTTATGGGACTTGTAGTTGTGGCTGGCAGCGGGGTGCATTCTTGAATCTGTGAACAGAGCCAACGTGTGTTTTTTCAAGTGTGTTTTCCTACCACGGGAGGAAATTTTGCTGGCCAAGGCTGAAGAATTGCTGTGTGGGTTTTTTTTTTTTGCACAGCTGTCCACAGCTGGCTACCCTCCAGAACTGTAGCCCCAAAGACTGGACATTTGCAATCTCTATGTCCCAGCACCCCCATATGCATACATACATACATACATATGAGTCCACCAAAACGAAAGGTCTTAATCTACGGTTAAAGTTTTTGGAGGTTTGTGGAAGAAACAAGTCGTATTTTCTGCAGTTGAGTTTAGAGCGGTTTATATTGAGTGTGAATCTATTACGTGCTCGTGTGTTGCTGCGGTTGAAGGTGAAGCAATCCTTAACAGGAAGGACATTTTGGGTATATGATTTTTATGAGCTACGTAGGTTGGATTCAGTTGCAGTTTGGCGTTGACGTCCATCCTATTCTTATGTCTGTTTAGGAGAGAACTCAAAACAGATGGGGTTTTTTGGAGGGGGGGGAATCTTGCTACCAAGATTTTCTCCCATAATGTCTCCCTGCGACTTTAAGAACGCTGCAAAAAAAATATGAGTCAATGCAAAGGCGTCAGACGGGCCAGGAAACGGCAGCAGCAGCAACAACGCTGAAAGGAAGAGGAGGGAGGGAAGCTCCGAAGACGGAACAGCCAGTCTGTGCTTTTCACCTCCTGACTAGACTTCTAGCTGCAGGGCGGGGGGGGGGGGGGAGTTGCCAGGAGGGTTTGGGGTTTTGTCATGCTCTCACACTTGCCTGCAAGTTGCACACTGAGAATTTCGCTTCCGCATCTTGCATTGAAGATACAAGGGCATACAGTCAAGAGAAGGACTATCAGGGGAGACACGATAGCATCTTCCAATATGGGCTGCCACAGAGAGGAGGAAGGGGGCCAAGCTATTCTCCAAAGCCCCCAAAGGGCAGACAAGGAATAATGGATGGAAACTGACCAAGGAGAGAGATTCAACCTGGAAATAAGGAGGAATTTTCTGACAGGGGTAGCAATCAACCCATGGAACTGAAGTTGCCTTTAGAAGTTGTGGGAGCTTCATCCCTTTCAAGACTGGACTGCCCTCTGTCGGAAATGGTGTAGGGTCTCCTGCTTGGTCGTGGGGTTGGACTAGATGACCCACAGGGTCCTTTCCAACTCGGTTAATCTAATCCAGCGATGGCGAACTTTTTTTCCCTTGAGTGTCAAAAGAGCGTGGCCGCATGCGTGAGTGCCCACACCCATAATTCAATGCCGGGGGAGGGTTAAAACAGCTTCCCCTGCCCCATGGAGGCCCTCTGGAGGCCAGAAACGGTCTGTTTCCCAACTTCTGGTGGGCCCAGTGAGCTCCTGTTATGCCCTCTCCCAGTTCCAAAGGTTTCCATGGAGCCAGGGGAGGATAAAAATGCCCTCCCCCATACCCCAGGAGGCTCTCTGGAAGCCAAAAATGCCCTCCCAGGGTGTCCGTGTGAGCCCAAAATCAGCTGGCCGGCACACACTTGCACACTGAAGCTGAGCTAGGGCAACAGCTAGATATGGTTCTGCGTGCCACCTGTGCCACCCGTGCCATAGGTTCGCCATCACTGGTGCAGGGTCCCCTGCTTGGTCCTGGGGTTGCTAGATGGCCCACAAGGTCTTTCCAACTCTTGTTAATCTAATGTAATAATCGGGAAGCCTGGTGAGGATAAAAGCAAGAATTAGGGCACGTGTGGGTTATTTATTTTTAACAACACATAAATTGTGGGTTTGGGATTGTGCGTTTTCCGTATATGGGATGGCAGGTGTCAACTTCCAGTGACTATAGATCTTGGCAACATATCCTCACATATCAAGGAAACATGTGATTTTAAAGTGGGCAGGGAAAGATGCCACCCCTTTTATTTACCGAGCGCATGTTTCCTCGACTATAGGGCCTTCTTCATGCGTTGTTCTAGGGTTGGCTGTGCAAATTTATTTATTTTATTTTATTTATTTAATTGGATTTGTATGCCGCCCCTCTCCGTGGACTTTGCTTCACACAAAGCACAGACAATTCTAAATCTGGATTGGACAAACCAACAACGTCCAATTTCTCAGATCGACAAAACACAAGCGAGTCCGCGCAACATCCTAAGGAAGACAACAGGCCAGAATCCAGCCTAGCATCTTGTACCAACCCAATGCTTGCCTCCTTTTCAATTTCTTTCTAAAAGAAGAATACTTTATTTGGAGTGAGGATTTCCGAATTCCAAAATACATCGGGGTTGTGGTGAAGAATTTAGTGTCCCCGAGGAACTGCCTAGTAGGCAGAATTGTGCAGAAAATCAAAGGTTTCAGGAAGGTTACAAAAAGAGAGGAGTTGACGTTAGCCTATAATGGTGATCCATGGGTTATTTATCGTATTGGTTATTTAGTTTCCTCCTATTAGCTGATCTGTATGTTTGTTTGTTTGTTTTGTCTGGGTAACGTTCTTGTTTTTCCACCTCTAGCGATGCTGCTTCCTTTTCCGTAATAAACCTAAGACTTCCTATGTGGGATGGGAGCATGTTTCGTTTCGTTGGTCTCTTTTCCAAAGGAAAACCTTTGAAGTTCCACCTTTGCGGAGGTGGTGCCGGGTTGCCGATCTCTTTCCCTCCCGCTCACCCCCAGTATGTAAAAGCGTCGTTATACTCTTGTACTGGGGCCTTCAAAAAGTGTGTTAGAAGAAACGGTGTCGACCAGCCGAAAGGGAAAAATTGATTACGCCCGAAGTGGCTTCAATTAAAACTTGTTTTTCTCGTCTGCTCCCCTTTGTTTACGTCTGCGCGGCAAGGCAACACCGCTCCCTGCAGTGGGAACTTCTCCCGGAGACGAAGTTCAGCGGCTGGTGCAATCAAAGGTAATTTTGTTTGTGCAAGATATTTATCTGGAGAAGAGGAATGGCCCAGAATGGAGGTTAGGAAGAGGACAGGCGGCAGAAGGAAGGGAAAAAAATACGCCCCGTGTACTTTCTCTCAGTCATCTCTGATGGCTTTTTAATGGTTTCCTAATGGGCGTGCGCCCTGAGATCCTTTTTATAAATTTGGGGTTGGTTGTCGCTACAGGCCTGCTTTGGCTTCGAGGATGAATGAAGGAGCCTTGGCCCAGATTGGCAAGGCCTTCTGTTGCATTTTTATCATTCTCCTCAGCAGACCGTCTGGCCCAGCTCTTGTCTGAGTCGCGTTTCCGCATGCTTTCCACCCAAGCATCGCCCGCTGACATGGAAATAACTGGGATAGCTTCCTCAGGGCTTGCTCACACATGACGTTGGCCAAAAAACCCGTGGTTGCACCAACCCTTAATCCCAGGCTAAAATGGGGACTGGAGAGTCCCTTTGGCAAGACAGCTGGTGTCTTGAATTGTGTGGGAACCACACTGTTGTTTTAAGCCACAGTGTTGTAGCTGGAGGAGGTTGTCCATACCATAGTCTCCAACCTTGACAACTTTATGCCTGGAGGACTTCAACTCCCAGAATTCCTCAGCCAGCTTTACTTTAAGACTTGTGACTTCAACTCCCAGAGTTCCTCAGCCAGCTTTGCTTTAAGACTTGTGGACTTCAACTCCCAGAGTTCCTCAGCCAGCTTTGCTTTAAGACTTGTGGACTTCAACTCCCAGAGTTCCTCAGCCAGCTTTGCTTTAAGACTTGTGGACTTCAACTCCCAGAGTTCCTCAGCCAGCTTTGCTTTAAGACTTGTGGACTTCAACTCCCAGAATTCCTCAGCCAGCTTTGCTTTGTGGACTTCAACTCCCAGAATTCCTCAGCCGGCTTTGCTTTAAGACTTGTGGACTTCAACTCCCAGAGTTCCTCAGCCAGCTTTGCTTTGTGGACTTCAACTCCCAGAATTCCTCAGCTGGCTTTGCTTTGTGGATTTCAACTCCCAGAATTCCTCAGCCAGCTTTGCTTTAAGACTCGTGGACTTCAACTCCCAGAATTCCTCAGCCAGCTTTGCTTTAAGACTTGTGGACTTCAACTCCCAGAGTTCCTCAGCCAGCATTACTTTGTGGACTTCAACTCCCAGAATTCCTCAGCCGGCTTTGCTTTGTGGATTTCAACTCCCAGAATTCCTCAGCCGGCTTTGCTTTAAGACTTGTGGACTTCAACTCCCAGAATTCCTCAGCCAGCTTTGCTTTAAGCCTGGAGGACCTCAACTCCCAGAATTCCTCAGCTGGCTTTGCTTTGTGGACTTCAACTCCCAGAATTCCTCAGCCAGCATTGCTTTAAACCTGGAGTACCTCAACTCCCAGAATTCCTCAGCCGGCTTTGCTTTGTGGACTTCAACTCCCAGAATTCTGGGAATTAAAGTGCTCCAGGCTTATAAACTTGCCAGAATAGGAGACCCCTGGTCTAAACTCAACCATCCTATAAGAGCACATTGCCATTACAGGTAGTGCTCAATGTGTGACCACAATTGAGCCTCAAATTTCTGTCGCTAAGCGAGACAGTCATTAAGTGAGTTTTGACCCCCATTTTACGATTTTTCATAAGTCGAGGACTTACATGGGCATATGTTAGCACAGCACGGGGTTTTCCAGTCACGGTTTAGTTAGCCTTGTGGTGAAGGAATGGCAAAAGATCCGTAAATGTTAACAGTAAAGGAGACTGTATACAGTATTTTATTTTTATGCTGCTTATTTTAAGCAAGCTCAATAATTTTTCAGAACAAAGGCTTTCCCTAGATGGGGCCAAATAAATGCAATTTTAACTAATTTAATTAATGCCCACATAAATATAAGCAGACTAGAAACATTATTTAAATAAACAAGTGACATATTTTGAAGCCAGCATCTACGGCCTTTTTTCTTTCTTTTTTTAACCAAAGACCAACAACGGCAGCCAGAAATGGTTGGGATAAACCCTAGTGAAATTATGAATTTATATGTTTGATCAAAACGGCTGCTGGGTAGCAGAAATCAAATTAAATAGAGGACCACCTTAGAACAGAGATTTCACAACCTGGGTAGAAGTCAAAAGACTTTTGCTGGGGCTAAAATAATTCAAATACATGCCAATGAATCTTTTGAGATTTTCCCAATCAAAGGGTTGGCTTTGCATTTTCATTTTGGGAAGGAGAGATAATTGTTGAGTGTAGACTCAAACTGTCCTGGAAGAATAGAGGAAATGCCCAGTACTCTTTCCTCTTCCTATTTCCCCTCATTAACTATAACCCTGTGAATTGAGTTGGACTGAGAAAAGAACTAAGTCTGGAACTCACAGTCTCCTGGTGAATGGCTCCAAGTCACCCAGCTAGCTTTGATGCTTAAAGCAGGACTAGAACTCCCAATATGGTGGTTGCCCAAAAGTTGCCCATCTGGATTTTATGCCTAAAGCAGGACTAGAACTCCCAGTCTCCTGGTGAATGGCCAAAAGTCACCCAGTCAGCTTTCAGGCCTAAGGCGGGACTAGAACTCCCAGTCTCCTGGTGATTGGCACAAAGTCACCCAGTCAGCTTTCAGGCCTAAGGCGGGACTAGAACTCCCAGTCTCCTGGTGATTGGGCCAAAGTCACCCAGTCAGCTTTCAGGCCTAAGGCGGGACTAGAATTCCCAGTTGCCTGGTGATTGGCACAAAGTCACCCAGTCAGCTTTCAGGCCTAAGGCGGGACTAGAACTCCCAGTCTCCTGGTGATTGGGCCAAAATCACCCAGTCAGCTTTCAGGCCTAAGGCGGGACTAGAATTCCCAGTTGCCTGGTGATTGGCCCAAAGTCAGCCAGTCAGCTTTCAGGCCTAAGGCGGGACTAGAACTCCCAGTCTCCTGGTGATTGGGCCAAAGTCACCCAGTCAGCTTTCAGGCCTAAGGCGGGACTAGAATTCCCAGTTGCCTGGTGACTGGCCCAAAGTCACCCAGTCAGCTTTCATGCCTAAGGCGGGACTAGAACTCTCAGTTTCCTGGTGATTGTCTCAAAGTCACTGAGCCAGTTTTCATGACTAAGGCAGAACTATAACTGCCAATCTCCTGGTGGTTGACCAAAAGTCATTCAGCTGGTTTTTATGCCTAAGGCAGGACTAGAATTCTCCCATCTCCTGGTTTCTACCTTTAACCAACACTCTTTGGTTTAGAATTCAGTCTATTTAGTGTCACCGGTGGATGGGGAATTTTGGCAGGGAGCAAGTGCAGTGTTTATTGTGACGTTGTGTACAAGCTATAACACCAGAGGGAACGGCTCACTAAAACTTGCCAGTCAACCTCAAAACCTCCTGACTTACCTATTTCCCTGCAATTTGTGTATAATAATAATAATAACAACAACAACAACAACAATATAATGATGACGATGATGTGCCGCTGTTGTGAATTCCAAGACAGATGCTTGGAAGTAAAGTCATTACCTTAGAATTTGAGCCTTAGTGCTTAACTTAGAATGGGTATGTGTTGCTTTTCCTCCTTCCCTAATAAATACAGGCGTAAATTTAAAAGCAGAGAGAAATGTTTTTGTATTTTTGTGAGTATTTTTGTGATATCCCAGCTGCAGTGGCTGGGATAAAGTTTTTGGGGGGGTTGGGTGTGTGTGTCAGGAAGTAATGAAAGCAGTTTCAGTTTATTTTAGGGTGTGTTTTTTTAAAAGTATAATGAGTTCGGCAGGTGCTGAAGAAATTGTTCTCCTTAAAATACGGAAGCGAGTCATGTGTCTGTCTGTCTACCTCCTCATCTAAGGGATTTAGTCTGCGTCTGATCCGCAGAGGCTGACCACTGGCTTGCCTTTAATATAAGCCGCTTCTTTCGTATCACACATTGCAAAGAGCCACAAGGGAGTTGGATTGCTTCTGGCTTCTCCCAAACCAAGATGCCCGATGTACGGTAGCCGACCGGTTCACTGCGGTAAATCTAAGAAGGCACTTTTGAATCCTCAGGAAAATATGGGCTGTTAAAAGAGTTCATTGTCCAGTAACAGAGTCTCTTGGAGACTGGTACCTTCCAGATGTTTTGGGGGATGACGGTCGCAACATCTGGGCCGCCTCAGGTCACCAAAAGACTGCTTTGTAACACTTGAGGCTATTTCAGATCTCGAATTGGGGCAGAAAAGGACTTAAACCAAAGCTGAAATTTATTCCAACAGGGAAACGCACAACTTGAATAAAATCTCAGGGAGCAATGGGACTGATTATAATGATACAGTGGGACCTCTACTTACAAACTTAATTTGTTCCGCGATCAGGTTCTTAAGTAGAAAAGTTTGTAAGAAGAAGCCATTTTCCCCATAGTAATCAATATAAAAGCAAATAATGCGTGCGATTGGCGAAACCACAGGGAGGGTGGAGGCCCTGTTTCCTCCCAGGAAATTCCTAGAGAGGCTTCACGGCGGCTTCTCCCCATCTTTTCCAGCCCTGTTTCCTCCCAGGAGATTCCTAAAGAGGCCCCATGGAGGCTTCTCTACACCTTTTCCGGCCCTGTTTCCTTCCAGGAGATTCCTAGAGAGGTCCATGGAGGCTTCTCCCTGCCTTTTCCGGTTATAGTTTTGGAGGCTCAGGTTTGTAAGTGAAAAATGGTTCTTGAGAGGAGGCAAAAAAATCTTGAACACCCGTTTCTTATCTAGAAAAGTTCGTAAGTAGAGGCATTTTTACGTAGAGGTACCACTGTTTTGTTCTTAGTTTATGCAATTTTTTTTAAAATGCAAAATTGATTTGCAATTTTGAGACATGATTGGGACAAGCAGTGGTGCAAAGGAGGAACATCCATAATTAAATCTGTGCACAGGCTCAGGACATGAGAAACCTATGGCCCCTTGGCCTGTTCAAATGGTCATTTCAGACTTGGCAAGTGAGCCATTAGCTTTCCAACGGAGCGTGGCAGGAGGAGAAGGAGGGGGTTTGAACAAGAGAGGCCTCTTTTCTTGCTTTCCCTATGGCCAAATCCGAGCGAGGCCCAAACTACTTAAAGCGTTTTCTCCAAATTTCCCTTCTGCCCTGTTTTTCTTGAACCCAGGACTTTTGGTGTAAGCAAAAAATAAAATAAAAAATGGACCGGACGCTTGGATGCTCTCTGGTGGAGCATATATAAAATGGCAATTTTTGCCCTCTTTCTCCACTCTTCCCAAAACAGACCCTTGTCATTTCAGCTGCTTTCCATCACGGCACAGAGTGGGATGAAAGAACAATACAGTGGAACCCCGACATAAGAGCTGCTCTACTTAAGAGCAACTCGAGATAAGAGCTGGGAGGGGAGAGATATTTTTGTTCTACTTACAAGCCCAAATTCGAGATACAAGCGCCAAGGAGCTGTCTCCTGAAGCCAAACGCTAACTTCCGCGTTCGGCTTCAGGAGACAGCTGCGAAGCGGCGCGCGTGTTTTAAAAGGTTGCAGCCGGCCTGGGGGGCTCGGGGGGGTGCTTGCAGCTTTCTTTCTTGCTCTTTTTCTTTCTCTCTTTTACCTTCCCTTCCTCTATTTCTTCTTTTCTTTCTCCTTCCCACCTTCTTCCCTCCCTCCCTCCCTTCACTCATTCCTCTCTTACTCTCCCCTTTCATAAGTTTCCTTGCTTCCTTCCTCTGTTCCTGTCCCTTCCCCCTTTCTTTCTTTCTTTCTTTCTTTCTTTCTTTCTTTCTTTCTTTATTTCTTGCTCTTTTTCTTTTTCTCTTTTACCTTCCCTTCCTCTATTTCTTCTTTTCTTTCTCCTTCCCACCTTCCCTCCCTCCCTCCCTTCACTCATTCCTCTCTTACTCTCCCCTTTCATAAGTTTCCTTCCTTCCTTCCTCTGTTCCTGTCCCTTCCCTCTTTCCTTCCTTCCTTCCCACCCTCCGTCCATTCATTCACCCATTCCTCTCTTGATCGCTTAAAGCCGGTCCCTGGTGCAAAAAGGGTTGGGGACCTCTGTCCTACAGGATTGGGTGGCAGAGAAGTTGAACATATGTAAATTTAAAAGTTTAAGAAAGTTTACAAGTTAAGTGAAAGAAACTTCATTATTCATTTATATGTACATGTACATTTCTTCATTAAAAACATGTCTTTCTGCATAATTTAGACTAACTTTGTGAGTTTTTTGAGGGCTGGAACCAATTAAAATTATTTACATTAATTCCTATGGGGAAAAGTCGTTCGAGATAAGAGCTGCTCGACTTAAGAGCCCAGGTCCGGAACGAATTAAACTCGTATCTCGAGGTACCACTGTATTACCAATATTAGTATCAATGACCAATATTACGTACATTCAGAGCTGCCTGGCTTGTCTGCTGCTTCTAAAACAGCCTTAAGAGAGTGGCCAAAAACAGAAGCATATTGTGTGTTTGTGTGTTTCCCCACACCTTTTTAATCCCTCCCCCAAGAAGGAAGACCATATTAGGATGATTAAAAAGCTGTTGACAGGGTTAAATGTTCTCTGATTCTGTAAAGCTAAAACTCCCCAAAGCAGGTGAAACACCCCTTCCCAAAACCGGTTTAGTTCTACTTAGCTTTGTAGCATGCAACTGTTGTTATGTTCTTAACGTGACATTGCAGATCCAAAATCCGATCCCCTTCCCCTTCCCACAACGGCTGTTCCTCAAATTCTCAGCCACCAAGGGAGGGTGGGAACCCCAAAAGGAAGAAAATTTGATATGGCTGTGACTTTTGGTCTGCAGTGTGTGTTTTTTTGTGTGTGAGTTCTTGAATTTCCTTCTGTCTTCACCATTTCTCTCTCTCCCCACTCTACCCCTCCAGTTAAGGAAATCTTCTTGAAACGTTTCCCCGAAATTTCGATCCACTCCCTGTCAAAATGCAATTAAAATAATAAAAGAATAATTGCATTTTGATAGGGAGAGCAAAGTCGTCGTTCACTACCACCACCACCCCTTTCTGGCATTTTTTGCCCCTTTCTGGATCTTTCTTCTGTGTTTTCTTTCCTCCCCTTCTTCCCTTCGCTGTTTGAATTTCTAGGACCTGGCTGAGATTCACTGTTTGGTCGGTTTCTATGGAAGAAAGAAAACACACATATCTGCCAGGCCTGGAATAATATTATTTTTTTTCTTTTTGGAGTTTGGGGGTGGGTGGATGTAGAAATGAAAGCAGAGAGGAGGAGGAAGGGGGGGAAGTGGGAAATATGATCCCACTGTACAGGCAAAATAGGGGTTATTGGTTGGACTGTAGGAAAATGAAGTTTCAGCAACTTTTCTTGCTCCGTTTTCAAGTTCCTCCCTAACCCCTGGCAGCTGTGTGCTGGAAATAAAACCTATGTTCCCTGAAAACCTATGTTCCCTGAAAAGTCAGGCGGTAGGGAAAGCAAGTAGGATGCTTGGCTGCATAGCTAGAGGTATAACAAGCAGGAAGAGGGAGATTATGATCCCGCTATATAGAGTGCTGGTGAGACCACATTTGGAATACTGTGTTCAGTTCTGGAGACCTCACCTACAAAACGATATTGACAAAATTGAACGGGTCCAAAGACGGGCTACAAGAATGGTGGAAGGTCTTAAGCATAAAACGTATCAGGAAAGACTTTGTGAACTCAATCTGTATAGTCTGGAGGACAGAAGGAAAAGGGGGGACATGATCGAAACATTTAAATATATTAAAGGGTTAAATAAGGTCCAGGAGGGAAGTGTTTTTAATAGGAAAGTGAACACAAGAACAAGGGGACACCATCTGAAGTTAGTTGGGGGAAAGATCAAAAGCAACATGAGAAAATATTATTTTACTGAAAGAGTAGTAGATCCTTGGAACAAACTTCCAGCAGACGTGGTAGATAAATCCACAGTAACTGAATGTAAACATGCCTGGGATAAACATATATCCATCCTAAGATAAAATACAGAAAATAGTATAAGGGCAGACTAGATGGACCATGAGGTCTTTTTCTGCCGTCAGACTTCTATGTTTCTATGTTTCTATGTAAAATGGCTTTTTCTTTCAGGTTGCTGTCTTGAACTGGGAACCACTTTAATAGAAAGAACCTGGGAATCTTTAGCAGACACTTATCTGCTCAGACAGTGTCGGAAAACCAGGGAGAGTTTTACCTGCGCTAAGCCCACTGCTCCTCTTCCCAAAAACGCTAAAAAACCCCTTTTCTCGCGAGTTTGGTTTGGCATCGGTCCCTCGGCCTCCTTCCCTTGTTCTTTTGGGCCGCCCTCCAACAGGATATATCGGCTCTCCACACCCTAAGTTGTTTTGCTTGCAACTCCAAACTCTAAAGCTGGCTTTGTACATCCCTAGTCCTCAAACTCTTTTAGACTAGGATGCAGCAAAAAGCAAAAAAGAGTCGAACATAACTGGAACGGAAAAGGCCAAACCAGAAACGCATCCCCAGATATTTCGGTATAATTCCCAAACTTTAGGTTCAGTTTGAGTTTTACGGTCGGGGATTTTTGGAAATAATTCCCTCCAGGGAAAATTCTGTTTTTACAAGTTCCTCCCCTCCCTCCTTTCGTCTAGTTAAATCCAGGAAGCTGGAAAGGAAAGGGATGGGCTCCTTATTTGCTTCCTATTCTCCCTAGGCTTTTTAAAAAGAATTTAAAAGAATTTAAGAATTCACTCTCTTTGGAAA
Organism: Erythrolamprus reginae; assembly: GCF_031021105.1. Lineage (NCBI taxonomy): Eukaryota > Metazoa > Chordata > Lepidosauria > Squamata > Dipsadidae > Erythrolamprus > Erythrolamprus reginae. The sequence continues at coordinate 19,331,433 of NC_091957.1, read as the reverse complement.
AAGATGCCAACCCCATTTTTAAAATATTATTATTATTATTATTATTATTATTATTATTATTATTATTATTATTATTATTATTATTATGTCAGTACAACACAGCAAACGAGATCACTATGCCGGATTTCATATTTCATCACCAGTCGGGCGCTTCCCAAGCACCTAGGACTGCATGATGTAGCGGCGAATTATGTTTGCCGATCCCAGTAAAGCGGCCTTTTGCAATTGACAGATGGAGATTTTGTCAATTCCAATGGTTTTCAAATGTCCGCTGAGATCCTTTGGTACTGCGCCCAGCATGCCAAGTACCACTGGGACCACTTTCACTGGCTTATGCCAGAGTCGTTGGAGCTCGATTTTTAGATCTTCGTATTTCACTAATTTCTCTAGCTGCTTCTCCTCAATTCTGCTGTCTCCTGGGATTGCGATGTCGGTGATCCATACTTTCTTTTTCTCCACAATCACAATGTCTTGTTTGTTATGCTTCAGAATTCGGTCAGTCTGAAGTCGGAAGTCTCACAGTAGTTTTGCTTGCTCATTTTCGACCACTTTTTCTGGGGCTTATGATCCCACTAGTTCTTTGCCACTGGTAAATGGTAGTTCCGGCACAAGTTGTTGTTGTTGTTGTTATTATTATTATTATTATTATTATTATTATTACTACTACTACTACTACTACTACTACTACTACTACTACTACTACTATTATTATTGGAAGTTGCAGGTCACCAGTCTTTAAGGAATGCCATGTTAACCTCCTTCTAAAAGTCCTTCCTTACATTCCCTTTGGGAAGTTTGTTTGTTTCGTTTTTTTAAGTTGAGAAAAATGGCAGGGCAATCAAATACATTCCCAATTCTATCCAGAGAAGGGGTGGGTGGGTGAGGAAAAAAAAGTGCCTTCCATTTAAGCAAAGGTTAAAAGTTTACTTTTCATCGCTAGAAGCTACGTCTTTAAGCCACCTCCATTAAGCTTGTACACCTTTGCCTACTATTCTGTACCCTGGAGACAAAATACCAAAAACCCAGATGCAGAAATCCTTTGGGGGGGGGGCAAACAAAATCCCCTGGACCTCCTAAAATGCTCTATTGCCTGAAGCAGATTCAAACATATTTGGAATTAAAGCATGTCTTTATTGGTATTGTCATAAATAACAACCACCACACTTCTTACACATTTTAAGTCTTTTAATCATCCCATCTAGCTTCCATTTGTTATACACTGCTCAAAAAAATAAAGGGAACACTCAGAGAATGCATCCTAGATCTGAATGAATGAAATATTCTCAATGAATGTGCACAGCAGCATGTGAAATTGTCAATCTGTGTTGCTTCCTAAGGGGACAGTTTGATTTCACAGAAGTTTGATTTACTTTGAGTTATATTATATTCTTTGAGTGCTCCCTTTATTTTTTTTAGCAGTATACATTCGGTTAATGCCAGAACGAAAAGGTGTTTTCTCAGCAGGTAAATAGGAAGACAGTTTCCCAAAAAAATTTCTTATCTTTCCTCACCTGTTTTTTCCCCCTTTATATCCTTTATATCCTTTATATCCTCTGCCAAATTATATCACTCCGGGTAGAAATAAGAACGAGTTGCCTTCGGAGAGGGGCGGCATACAAATCAATCAATCAAACAATCAATCAATCAAACAAACAAACAAACAAACAAACAAACAAACAAACAAAATATTGCAGATAGGTGTACAGCCTTTTTTTGCATTCGGCTGAAATCTGGGTGAAACCCCTGCCTTCCAGAGAGAATAAACCACGGTAGCAATTATGATAATGAACAATTACAGCAAAGGGTTTCTGTTAGCTGCCGAAGGAGATATTGCTATTTTTGAGGCTCATTAATTTATAACCCGTTCTTAAAAGCAGCTAAGGAGCAAAAACTCAGAACGCAGGAAAATTTGGTTCACTTGTCTTCACCTGTTGGATTTTTACCTTTGATTCACTGCCGCGCTGGGACTTTTGCACCATTCCCACAGATCAGGAGGAAGAGACGGGGAAGGGGAAGTTTTAAAAAAACAACAACCAAAGATTATGGATTGGATCAGTTTCCATACCGTCTTTTTATCCGTTGTGATGCTAAGCAGAAAAATCGAGGCCGAAATTTATGTTGCTAAGGGAGACCGTCATTAAGTCAGTTTTACTCCCATTTTACATCCAGTTGTTAAATTAATCATGGCAGTCGTTGATGTTAGTGACCCGGGTGGTTAAGAGAATTTGACTTCCCTGAGTACTTTTGCAAAGATTGCAAAAGGATGGTCAGGTGACCGTGAGACAGTACAAGTTTTAAGTACAAGTCAGTTTCCAAGCATCTACATTTTTCATCACGTGACTGCAGGGATGCTGCATAAGTGTGGAAAAGCGGTTCTAAGTCTTTTTTTTCAGCGCCGTCATAACTAAATGAAATGTCGCAAGTCGAGAATTGCCTTTCAAAACATTTAAATTGTGCCCAGTTGTTCAAATCCGGTTTAGTTAATCCATTTGTGAGATTCTTATTTTGGGGGTCGGTGGGAGTGCTTAAGATTATTACGTGCAGTAGTAAAAACATTAAATCTGGGAAGGTTGGAGCTGGTGCCAGTTGAGGCTACAGTGGGGAAACTCGGGCTGAGAAGAAACTGTTCCACCCCAGAAATTCTCTCTGATCCTTCTTTGGCCTCTTAATTGGCAGCGAAATCGGACCAGAGTTTATTTATTTTATTTTTAAAAATTTCTTGGAATTCGGTAGAAGTGGCTGTTAAATGTTAACTTGCGAAAGACACCCAGATCAGCATTCCTAGTTGCCAGGATCTGAGAGGGGGATGTTGTGGAAAGGGAAGGGTCAAAGAGTGGGATAGAATTAGGAAAATGTATTGATTGACAAAAATATACAGATGTGCAGAAACGGACCAATTGACTATAGAATTGAAAGGACAAAGTGAGTCAGACTATTATAAGGTTTGGATGATAGTCTAAGTAGATGGGAAAAATAAGAAAAAAACAGCGTGATAGTGTGAAAATGGAAAGATATGATATATTGTAAACAGATATGTGAATTGTAAAGTATAAAATGTAGATGTAGATTTGTAAAAAAAATTATTATGATGTTTAAAGAAAACAAAAAAAAAAGAATTAAGAACCAGGAAATGTTGGTTTTTCATTTAATTGCTGCTGGGTTTTTTCCAGCTGATGGTGAGCCTGGAATGTACAAATACTTTGTGTTTTATTGAAAGTGTTGGTGACTTTGGTTTAAAGAGGAAACCCTCCCATTTGAACTGAGCTCTCGTTTCACAGGTTAATTTGTTTGCTTACTTGGAAACAAGGTGTAAAGGTGGGTTTCCTAGAAGCTATTTTCGTAGATTGGCCAGCAGGGGGAATTCTGGGAGTCGTAGTCCATGCACCTTCAAACTGCCAAAGTTGAGAAACGCTACTTTAAAACTTTTAAGACGTTGCTTTCTAAGAAATCTTCTGAAGGCCTTCTTTGAACACTGCTTTAGGAATGGGATGGAACGGAGAACTCCCAATCCTAGCAAGATTAGCCTTCTGCCAATTTTGCCGAAGATTCTGGGATTTCTAGTCCTCAGGGCCATTGCTGACCTTTGGAAGGAATTCTCACCACCAGGAGATGCCTAAGTGGCCAGACCCTCACTAAGCCTCTGAAAGACACTCAAAGTAAGGAACTCAGTGTCTTAATTTGGGTCTTTGAGGATGTTGAGACTCTAGAAAGAGTGCAGCAAAGAGCAATAAAGACGATTCGGGGACTGGAGGCTAAGACATACAAAGAACGGTTGCAGGAACTGGGCATGGTTAGTCTAGTGAATAGAAGGACTAGGAGAGACATGATAGCAGTCTTCCAATATCTCAAGGGTTGTTACAAAGAAGAGGGAGTCAACCTATTCTCCAAAGCACCCGAGGGTAGAACATGAAGCAATGGGTAGAAACTAAACAAGGAGAGAAGCAACTTAGAACTAAGGAGAAAAATCCCTGACAGTTAGAACAATCAACCAGTGGAACAACTTGCCTCCAGAAGTTGTGAATGCTCCAACACTGGAAGATTTTAAGCAGATGTTGGATAACCTAACGTAGTCACAAAGTGAAAAACAGCCTTCTAGCTGGGCCTGTCTTTTTCCTTTTCCATGACAGTGAATATTCCTTTCATTGTCTTTAAGGACGCTGGAGCTTTCCAGAAATATTACAGGACAATAATTATTTTCCTTGACTCTCCCTCTTTCCCTTATATATCGCAGTTCAAGCAGTGGACAGAAGGAACAAAGTAATGCATTTAAAAGTCAATTCAATCCAGGCCAGATATACCCTGTTTCCCCCCAAAATAAGGCATCCCCTAATAATAAGCCCAACTGGGCTTTTGAGTGCATGGCAATAAGGCCAAGTGCTTATTTCAGAGTTCAAAAAAGTATAAGACAGGGTCTTATTTTCGGGGAAACACAGTCTCTGTGTGTGTCGTTCTCGCCCTTGGATCAAAGTGAGCCCACCATCTGAAGGCCCTCAACTGTCAGGAAAGAAATCATTGCCCCACGGAAAAGGAGATCTGTTTCCTTACGTGGCCACGCTCCCGTTTTCCCAAACGTGGCTTTCCATCAGCCAGTTCACACCTGGAGAAGCCAGCCCTGCCTTAGAATACAGATGTGGCTGCTTGCTTTGCTTTGATGCCCCCTTTCCAGAGGAAGCTGGGATAGTCTTTTGTTTCCTAGTAAAAAGACCTCTCTGGATGGAGGAAGGAGCTATTGCCCTAGGGAGTAGGCTGTTCCTTTTTTTAAAATAAAAAATAAAAATAAATAGAGAGCAAGTAAACAAAATTCTCTTTGGAGACGTGAGTCAGGGAAGCGAGATAAATCAAGGGCGGGAAGGCAGAGAGTTAAATAAGTTGACAACTGGTCACATAGGTCATTGGGGAAGGAACTGGATATATGTCATATTCAGAATTAAAGAACCTTTGATTTGCTTGGTTTTTTCTTGCCCCTGCCTGAAGATACTGACTCTGCCGAAGAGCCATGGTTTGGTTTTGGCTTGGAGATCAAAAGAGGCTTTTGGCCTGCGTTGAAGGACCGGAAGAGAAGCCAGAGGGACAGTTTACCCCAGGCCCTCGAAGTAAAGAAGCAGAGAGAATGAAGGGACGTGGGGGTGGTTCCCCCCTTTTCTTGCCATTCCTTGTTCAGAGCAAGTAAGATCTTTGAAAAGAGGAATTGTGAAAGGACTCCACAAATCAGGGTGTTTGTACTAAGACTTGAAGACTTCAAATCCCAGCATGAGAGAGAGAGCGGGAGGGAGGAATAGAAAAGAGAGGGAAGGAGGCAATAGGAGAGAGAGAGGGAGGGAGACAATAGAAGAGAGAGAAAGAGAGAGGAGAGAAAGGGAAAGAGAGAGAAGCAGAGAGACAGAGAGAAACAGAGAAGATAAAAGAGAAACAGAGAGAGAGGAGAGAAAGGGAGATAGAAACAGAGAGAAAAAGATAGAAGAGAGAAACAGAAAGAGAAACAGAGAGACGAGAGAAAGGGGGAGAGAGTGAGAAACAGAAAAAGAGAGAAAGATATAGAATAGAAATAGAAGTGAGAGAAAGAGAAACAGAGAAAGGGAGAGAAACAGAGAAAAAAAAACAGAGATTGGGGAAAGAGAAGAGAGAAATAGAAAGGAGAGAGAGAAACACAGAGAGAAACAGAAAGAGAGAAAAGAGAGAGAAGAGAGGAATAGAGAGAGAGGCTCCCCTCTATAATTATTCCAGGGACATAACATTATAGAAAGAGTTTTGTGGTATACTCCCCAGAGTCAATTTGTTGTGAGATGGTGGACGCTATAAATTAGAGAGATAAATAAGATACCAGCCTGGGATTGTAGAAGACCCACCTTGGGGTCCACCTTCAAGTCAAGGTGGGCTGAAAGGGAGGGGCTGGCCCCAAGACAGTCAAGGAAGGTCCGTGGCTTAAGGTGGACCCCAGGGTGGATCTTCCACAGTCCCAGGCTGGTATCTACAGGGCCTCAAGCCTCTTTCAGGAAAACCAACATATTCCATATCTATCCCGATGGATCCTGAACCGAGGAAACAGACCATTTGGGTGTGACCTAAAGCAGTGGTTCTCAACCTGGGGGGCAGGACCTCTTTGGGAGTTGGAACGACCGTTTCACAGGGGTCGCCTGAGATCCTGGGAAAAGACAAATTTCCCACTGTGTTAGGAACTAAAGCTTCTATTCTGGTGCCCTTGGAAGCTATTTTTACAATCTGACCAATCCGGTGTTGACAGTGGGGGCGTCCCTCTGATCTTCCCGCCAATCAGCTTCAAGCTCTGTTTGGAGAATCAGCACTGGACCTATGGTTGGGGGTCACCACAACATGAGGAACTGTGTTTAAGGGGTCGCGGCATTAGAAAGGTTGAGAACCACCGAAAAAAGGGTTGCGTTCTTCCCAATCTCCGCTTTGCGCACCGGGAAGGAACATGGCAGAGGTTAGGAACACACAGGGAGATGTTGCTTCCAGGCTTCTCCAATCGAAAGCCGTTCGTACTTTGGGAAGGGATGAGGTGAGGAACGAAACAATTGCGGAATGTTTTGCCAGAGTTGGCGACCGGAGTGATGGGGGGAGGAGGAGGAGGAACCTTAACTTCTCCATTTCTCAAACCAACCAAGGCAACTTATCCCAGGAAACATAGAAACATAGAAGACTGACGGCAGAAAAAGACCTCCTGGTCCATCTAGTCTGCCCTTATACTATTTCCTGTATTTTACCTTAGGATGGATCTATGTTTATCCCAGGCATGTTTCAATTCAGTGATTGTGGATTTTCCAACCACGTCTGCTAGAAGTTTGTTCCAAGCATCTACTCCTCTTTCAGTCAAATAATATTTTCTCACGTTGCTTCTAATCTTTCCCCCAGCTAACCTCAGATTGTGCCCCCTTGTTCTTGGGTTCACTTTCCTATTAAAAACACTTTCCTCCTGAACCTTATTTAACCCTTTAACATATTTAAATGTTTCGATTGTGTCCCCCCTGTTTCCCTTCTGTCCTCCAGACTATCCAGATGGAGTTCATGAAGTCTTTCCTGATACGTTTTATGCTTAAGACCTTCCACCATTTTTGTAGCCCGTCTTTGGACCCGTTCAATTTTACCAATATCTTTTTGTAGGTAAGGTCTCCAGAACTGAACACAGTACTCCAAATGGGGTTTCAGCAGAGCTCTATACAGCGGGATCACAATCTCCCTCTTCCTGCTTGTGATACCTCTAGCTATTCAACCAAGCCTTCGACTTGCTTTCCCTACCGCCTGAGTATGGAAAACCAGAGAGAGATGTTTGAGGTGGATTTCCTGTTCAATGGCCCCAGCCAGCCAGAGACTGATGAGTTCGGAGTTGTTTTGTCTACCCTATGTGTCTTTCCCTCCCACCCACCCCACTCCTGAATTCCTAACTAAAACATCATTTTTGAAAACTGGCTGTTGTGTTTCCAAGCAGCTTTAAAAAAAACCCTGAACAAGGAGGACTTGGCTCCCAGATGGTTTTTGTGGTAGGCGCGCTCAACGTCCGTCCCCCCATCTCCTCTATAAACAGTGCAACGTGGGTTCCTGCATTTTTATTGTTGTTATTGTTATTTTTTTATGAGCGAGGTACGGGAAATCCTAGAAAAAGGGCTTTCTGGAGACGACCACAAAAAGCTCCGTCTGGCTTTCGGTCTCCTTTTTTCGACGTTTGTTTCCCTTCCTTTGGCTGGCTGCTCTCCCGTTGCCAAGCCCCTTTGGAATGATCAACAATTTAGTCTAGTGGTGTCCAATGTTTGGGCGGCAAAGGTTTGGCTTGTTTTGTCTCTGGTGTCTGGAATATTCGGGCTCGTTTCAAGGTCTTAAGCCCTTGTGGCAGACGGCACGTAGTCTGGGAAAGTGGGTTAATCAGTGGTGTGTGTGAGTGTATGTGTGTCTCTGTGTGTGTCAAGAGGGAGGGAGACACACACACAGAGAGAGACAGAGAAAGAGAGAAGAGACAGAGAGAGAGAAGAGAGAGAGAGAGAGAGAGAGAAACACAGAAAAAGACAGAGTGAAAGAGGGAGACTGAGAGAGAAAAAGAAAGAGAGATTGAGAGAGACAGAGACAGAGAGAAAGAGAAAGATTGAGAGAGAGAGAGAAAAAGAGAGACAGAGAGACTGAGAGATAAAGAGTCAGAAAGAGAAAGAGGCTGAGAAAGAGAGAGACAGAGAGAGAGAGAGAAAGAGACACAGAGAGAGAGACAGACAGAAAGAGAAAGATTGAGAGAGACAGAGAGAGACAGAGAGAAAGATACAGGGAGAGAAAGAGAGAGAGACAGAGAGAGACTAAGAGAGAGAAGGAAAGAGGGAGACAGAGAGAGAAAGAGACAGAGAGAGACAAAGAGACAGAGAGTGAATGAGAGAGAGAAAGAAAGAGGGAGACAGAGAGAAAGATACAGGGAGAGAAAGAGAGAGAGACAGAGAGAGACTAAGAGAGAGAAGGAAAGAGGGAGACAGAGAGAGAAAGAGACAGAGAGACACAAAGAGAAAGAGAGAGTGAGTGAGAGAGAGAAAGAAAGAGGGAGACAGAGAGAGACAGAAAAAGAAAGAGACAGAGAGAAAGAGAGAAAAAAAAAGATTGAGAGAGAGAGGCAGAGAGAGAAAGAGAGACAGAGAGAGAGACAGAAAGAGAGACTGAGAAAGAGAGATTGAGAGAGAGACAGAAAGAGAGACAGAGAGAAAGAGAGAGAGAGACAGACAGAGAGAAACAGACAGAGAGAAAATAGAGCTTTTATATAAAATGTGTTTTTCTTCCCCTCCCAGCTCTGTTTCTTTGGCTTTGATACTCCGAACTTGACCAATGACCTGGTTCAGATATTGAGCAACTCCTTGCTTGCTCTTCAGACTTTTGTGTAACTTGTTACTGGAAGTCGGATGGATTTCTAGATACTGTTTAAAAAAAAAAAAAAAAAATTCTGTTGACCCTGAAACGCATCGCCTTAAATGGCTCTGGAACGAAGGGCGATTTTCTTCCTGGCATTTATTGGGGCAGCAGAGATGGCCCAGGCACAAGAGCGACCCAGCTGCCTTGGACAACGAAGGAGCTGAATCCGATGGGTTATTATGGGATATCCCCAGTGACATTCTGCTTCTACTTCTACTTTTGTCCAATAGACATATTCCGGAGTCTCTCCCCCCACCCCACCCCTTGGACAATACATTTGGTGAAATAAAAATAGAAATTGCAATAGCATTTAGACTTATTTACCGCTTCACCATGCTTTGCAGCCCCTCTCTAAGTGGTTTACAGAGTCAGCAATCTGGGTCAAGAGTTGGAAGGGACCTTGGAGGTCTAGTCCAACCCCCTGCCTCAGCAGGAGGCCCTTACGCCATTTCACACAAATGATTGTCTACCTCAGTGGTTCTCAACCTGGGGGTGGGTGGGTTGGGACCCCTTTGGGGGTGGTCAAACGACAATTTCACACGGGTTGCCATGGGAAAAGACAAATTTCCCATGGTGTTAGGAACTAAAGCTCTGGAAATTGTGATTCCTCCTGTATTGAGCGCTGGTAAGACCACATTTGTATACTGTGCCTAGTTCTGGAGACCTCACCTACAAAAAAAGAGATGGATCAAATTGAACGGCTACAAAAATGGTGGAAGGTCTTAAGCATAAAACTGATGAGGAAAGACTTCATGAACTCCATCTGGATAGTCTGGAGGACAGAAGGGAAAAGGGGGGACATGGTTGAAACCTTTAAATGTTAAAGGGTTAAATAAGGTTCCGGAGGGAAGTGTTTTTAATAGGAAATGGAACCCAAGAACCAAGGGGGCACAATCTGAGGTCAGTTGGGGGAAAGATCAGAAGCAACGTGAGAAAATATTATTTGACTGAAAGAGTCGTAGATGCTTGGAACAAACTGTCAGCAGACGTGGTTGCTCAATCCACAGGAACTGAATTTAAACATTCCTGGGATAAACATATATCCATCCTAAGATAAAATACAGGAACTAGTATAAGGGCAGACTAGATGGACCAGGAGGTCTTTTTCTGCCATCAATCTTCTATGTTTCTATGTATCCCATCTTGATTCTTGGCTCTTCCGAAGGATTATTTCCTCATCTAAACAAAATGAGTTTTGACTTCCTGGTCTGGCTTACCCACCCTGGGATTTTCTCTTGGCATTTACTAACCAGGCCCAAACCCTGCGTTTATTTATTTATCTATTTTTGAAATTGCCGAAATATTACCGCTTAGGCCCGGAGACATTGATGGCACTTTGCAAGTAGTTGGGGTTCCTGGTTGTTTGAGATAACAATAGCCGGGCACGGTACGCGAACTGAAGGCGTGGGTAATCCACTAGCGCACAGCAAACAAGTTCATTCAAGTTTTTTTAAAAAATAGTGAGTAAATTATAGAGGGACTAAGGCCGATTTGAAACAATTGGTGAAGGAAACCAATGTTCTAAGGGATTGTTATCTTAGGGCATACCTTGACAAGCCTTGGGATTAAAATCTCTGAAAAGACGCCAGATATCGGGACAAATTTTTTTTTTAAAAAAAAAAACCTTTTGTGTGCCTTTTGCAAGTATAGAAATTAAATCCAAGGTGGGTGAGTGGGTTCTCCCCCTTCGCTCACCCTCTAGATGTATACGGTTAAGATTGTTGTTGTTGTTGTTGTTGTTATTATTATTATTATTATTATTAGTATGCCGCCCTTCTCCGAAGACTATGTCTAGGCAGGAATTATTAGATTGATGTGTCTTAATGTTATGGTGGCGGTAGTTTTCTAAAATACAATTTACTGTTTGAGAAACTGAAATGGCGGCTTGGTTCTTTCTGTACCAGTCCGTGTGTCTAGTCATCTTTTTTGAGGGAATTTTTGCCAAATTTTTTTGGGTTTTTTTGTATGGCTTCTCCTTGTCCTCTGCTATGAAACCCCCCCTCCCCCTCCCCCCGGATTAATACCGACCTTTATTTCTTCATCCGAAGCATAGCTGAGCGGCTCCTCAGCTGGGTTTTGGCTTCTAACTACCTTCTGAGCGTGTGCGGAAGTGAAATTGAACGAAGGGATGCGCTTTTGCGAAATGTCGCGATGCGCGCCAGTAGGGAAGGTAAGCGGAACCCACCCCTGAGTAAAGCCCAATTCTTAAAGGCAGGATCAGGGTGTCTAGCAAACCTGGAAATCAGGGAATTATCAGGGAAATTGACGGTTCGGGAAATATGAGGGAATTATCAGGGAATTTGTGAAAAAAAAAAGAAGAATAAATCAGGGAAGAAACACAAACTGTATTAAAATGTTTAAAGGTCAGTGGGAAATCATGTAAAAACCCAACAGATTGTGCCGCCTGGCAGAGTCAAGGAAAAATGAGCATAACTGTGGACACAACTTGCTTCCTCAGCTTTCTCCATGGCTTAGCTGTTTGTTGTGATGTCATCTACGACCGTGCCTTAGCTAGATCGCAAGTTACAGGGAAATGTCAGGGAATTCCAAAATGCTTTCCCCCTGGACCACCCTGCAGGATGTCCCATGCTTGGCAAACCTTAAGGATTGTGGATTTCAAGAAGGCCGGCTGGGGAATTCTGGGAATTCAAGTCCAAAGCTCTTTTAAAAAGTCGACAAGCTCAGAGACCCCCCCGACTTAAAGAATTCCCATCCCATTGGCACCATATGGGATTGGGTGCTTCGGATGCCAACGTAAGGCTCATAACCCTGTAGAAACAAGGATGTGTCGAACGCCTTCGATTCGATGACTCACGCAGCCTGCGTCCAGTTTTCTATTCATGTGCCCCGGGTTCAAAGTCTCCCCTCCTGGGCCCTGAATGTGTGGTTGCTTGGCTTGGCCTTTGTTTTGTTTTTTTTCATCGATACTTCCTTGCCCGCAAGTAGACCGAAGGCACCCTCCCTCTTGGTATCTCCTTGGCGGAGCGCCCGTCCTCTCGCTAATTGCTCAACCCAAGCCTTATCGACAGGACCCGATCTAGTCACAGCCATAATCCTTTCTAGGCGATGTCACAATAAGGATAAATCCCTCGGTGGCCTCATTTGCCCTCGCAGCTTGTCGTCTGAGGCCCGGTACTCAGCCCAGAGAAATAAAACAGAAACAACGTTGTCGACGCCTCCGGTTTCAACGTGGCTCGTCCTCCGAGCTTTCACCTTCTTGTCTGTACTTGAGTCTTTCTTCTGCCCCCCCCCCCCCATCCTGTCCCCATGCCTTGTGCATTTTTTCATTCTGCTTTCCTTCCCAGCCCATTTCATCCCGATCGAAACTGTCACAATGTATAATTCATCGAATTGCGTTGCACGGAGGAAGCAGGGAAGGTTGAAAGGAACAGCTCGGTTTGGGAGGGTAAACATGCTTTTGCTTGGACCGAAGTTAAACCCGTCATCATTTTCGAACCACATGGTCCTTAGATCTCTTCAGGCTCACATGTTCCCGGGAGGCAAAAAATATCAATCAAGCAGTCGGTGAGGGTGGGGGAAGCGCGCGAGCTGTGCGGTAGCAATGAAAATCCCTCGTTCGTACTCATTTAATTTCACTTTTTTATAGATAAAAGGCTCAGTGACACGTACATAGAACCACACGGAGATACAGATTATGAAAAATAAACATATTTTAACCAGGCAATAATATCCCCGTTTAGATCTGCCCCTCAGCTCATTTTAAGAGCGACAAATTTCCAATGGTAAACTTTTACAATTGCATGCTGCTTGGAAATTCGTTTATGAAACAAAAGAAAAACACACAATTTCCTCCTTAGTTGATTTTTCTTTTTAAATTTGTACAAGCTCCAGGTAGTAACCCTGAGTAGCTGCATCTTGTAGCCTACTTGTAAAAGAAAAGCCAAGCATTCCTTTTTAATGAACTCAGATTCCTTAGTAAATATACTTTCCAAATGCCATCACAACATCCTGTATTTGTGTGCATGAGTGTGTGCGGCGGGAGGGGGTTCCGAGGCGGGGAGGAGATAATTGTGAAAACTTTATATTTCTCCCTTCCAAGCCTCCCAGAATCATTTCCTCTCAATTTAGGACGGGAAAAAAGTTCGCTCCGGCTGTATCGATCCTCTGTGATAACAGGCCAAGAACCCGGAGTGCATAACTCAGGCGTGACACACAAACTACTCCCCGTATCTGGCTAGTCATAGCGTTGGATGTTTTGCATGGCTCAATCGGATTCCAGAGATTTACCCCATTTGGGGTATCAAAGATAACTTTGAGAGAAACCGGGATATTTGGATTTTTTGGGGTGTGTGTACTTGTGGAAATAGCCTCTTCATACATCAGTGGCGACGAACATTTTTTGGTTCCCGTGCTAAGCAGGGTTGGTTCTTCAGTGGAAGGCCGCCCAGGTAGGACCTTGGATGGAGAAGCTGAAGGACATTTTGGAAGACGGAAGGGGCTGTCATTCCACAGAGTTGCCAAGGAACCCCAAGAGTCTTCAGCATTTATTTATTTAATTAAATTTCTATGCAGCCCTTCTCGAGGAGACTCAGGGCAGCGTACAATGTTGAATGCAACAATATGTAAGAAATCTAAATAACTGTAAAAAAATTATGGAAATTTACTAAAAATAATTTAAAAGGACCCCACGTACAATCACACCCATTTATCCAATCCAATCATATCTAGTATCAGCCAGAGATAGTCTCATCGCTCACGGCCCTCATGCCCACCAGCAGAGGTAGGTCTTAAGAGCTTTACGAAAGACCGGGAGGAAGGGGGTGATACGTATCGCAGGACGGAGTTCGGTCCAGAGGGCCAGGGCCACCACGGAGAAGGCTCTTCCCTTAGGCCCCGCCAGTCAACACTGTCTGGCCAACGGGACCTGAAGAAGGCCGACTCTGTGGGACCTAACCGGCCGCTGGGATACATGAGGCAGAAGATGATCCCGAAGATAATCTGGCTTAAGCCATGTAGGGCTTTGTAGGTCCTGGAGACCAATTCACCATGACGGAAGGAAGGAATGTATGAAAGGATGAATCAGTCAATGGGTGACTGAGAGAACACTTGCACGCACCTAGACACACAAAAGAGAAAGGTGTGTGTGTGTGTATGAGAGAGAGAGAGAGAGATAAGGCAGGTGTGTGTGCTTTCTCAGCCAAGTGTCGAACATGGGCACGGGGTTCGGGTTGCAGCCAACGATGAAGCAACGGGTGGCTGTGTGCAACTTCTTTCGCCATGACTCACTCAACTGCTGTGAGGACACAATGCAAGGAGGCTGCTGCGCGCTAATCCCCCTCCGTGTTACGGAAGGCTTGAAGCCCGGTTGCCTTGCGTGCCGAGGGCTCCTTCGGCAGGGTTGAGAAAGATCCTTGCCCCGATACTTGGGGGGGGGGGGAAGAATTGTGTTGTCATCCCGAGGGCGGATGAGTCTCCTTGACCTGGTTACTCCGAGTGGGGTGGAGTAGGAAACCAGGTTGTGAAAGCTTGATCTTGTTCATTCCCAGGAAATAATATCAGGGTGCGGGAGAACGTTGGGGTTCTCCTTGAGAAATTAAGGGTCCCCTTGGCAGCGTTGGCACTAGTTCTTTCGCTTGCGTTGACCTTCACTCTTCTCAAACTCTTCCCAACAATGGATCCAACTAGAGGGGCGGCATTCAAATCTAAATAATAAATAAATAATAAATAAAATTGACCGATGAAAATGTTGTCAATGTCCAGGATATTTTGAGGGGCTATGGCACTCTGGGTGCCTATAACCATTGGGACTACCCCCAGCCAGTTTAGGGCATATTTCAATTTTCAGATCTGGATGCTTTGTGACCTTCTGTGATTCTTGTCTTCTACTATCCCCTGGCATTGGCACCCCAATTACTCTGTCTCCCCTAGGCCACCCTCCACCTGTTTACCTAGCACTTGACTGGGGGACAGAGGCAGTCCTCCCCCAACCCCAGTATTGAGGGCAGGCAAATGATCGGTCAATCATAGAAAAGGGACTCTCGCCTAAAAATATTTGTTCTGTTTAGAAATACATATCTCTCAACCTGCCTGCCTGCCTATCTACCTACTTAGTACCTACCGCTATGTATGTGTCTATCGATCTCTATCTCTGTCTGTCTGTCTGTCTGTCCGTCCCTCCCTCCCTATCTATCTATCTACCTACCTACCCAACCAACCAACCAACCAACCAACCATCCAACCATCATCCACCTACCTACCTACCCTAACATCTATCCATCCATCCATCCGTTCTGGTACATCCATCCGTCTATCTATCTGTCTATTTATCTACTATATCTATCTACTCTACCTACCTACCTACCTACCTACCTATCTATCCTAACATTTATCTATCCATCCATCCATTCCTGGTACATCCATCCGTCTATCTATCTGTCTGTCTATCTACTGTATCTATCTATCTATCTATCTATCTATCTATCTATCTATCTATCTATCTATCTATCTATCTATCTATCTCTCTCTCTCTCTCTCTCTCTCCCTACCTACCTACCTACCTACTACCTATCCACCCACCCACCCAACCACTGTCTATGTACAATATCTATAATCTCTTTCTCTCCTGTCTGTCTGTCTATCTCATCCCTACCTACCTACCTAATTCCTTTCTCCCCTCCACCCGCACACACCCTGAACCAACTTTGTTTAAGAGTTTATAGAGCCTCGATGGCGCAGTGGTTAGAGTGCAGTACTGCAGGCTGCTTCTGCTGATCGTACACTGACAGCAGTTTGGCAGATCGAATCTCAGTAGGCTCCTGATTGACTTGGCCTTCCAAGGTTGGCAAAATGAGGACCCAGATTGTTGGGAGCAATGTGCCGACTCTGTAAACTGCTTAGAGAGGGCTGTAAAGCACTGTGAAGCGGTATATAAGTCTAAATGCTATTGCTATTGAATTGGCTGCGCGTCTATTGACTATCCCTATTCCCCCCCCCCCTTGCTATTTTCCTGTGTTATTTGTGTGGGAGAACTTTTCAAACGATCTGCTGCTACCTTTAAGGCCTGCGAAAACCCGTTTGTCTGACTTAGTACCTATTAGAAGGCTTTTCTCCCTTCCTCCCTCCCTCCCTTTCTTTTCTTCTCTCCCAAATCCTTTCAAGGCAGGCTTGCTCGTAGCAAAGTAGGTGGAATTACTTAGTGCTTCGCTTTAATTGTTCCGAGTTCTTTCTGCCTTCGATGAGAAAAATGCCAAAAAAGTGATCTACAGCAGCGCCGAATGTGACGGAAAGGTATAATTTGACCACCTACCCACGAGTTGCTTAAAAAGTAATTTTAAGGGACCGGGCTGCCATTCAGGATTAATTACCGATTTCTTAATTGCTTCTACACACCTTCCTGCCTTTCAAAAAGGAGGAGAAAAAAACTAATAACGAATCAGCTCCTGTTCGGATGGCACAAAGTCTGTCGTAATTATATCCCATTCCTTTTGGAGGTTTCTCCTGGGAGGAGAAAAATATCAGCTGGTACCGAAGCTATGAAAACCCATTGAAATGTTAAATATTTTAATATTTGCCCATTTTCCTCGGCTACAAAGAGCTTGCTTATTTAACCTCCATTTGCGATAAATAAATTCCTCGCAGAGAGGAAAGGAAGGGGGGAAACCGAGTCCCATTGAAATAAGCTGGACTTTTATTTTATTTTATTTTTAATCACCCCCTGTTCTTATTGTGATGCCTTCTTTGGCTTTTAGCTTTCATTTCTTTCTGAACTTTTTCTATACCCCGCTTCCTGGAGAATTAACAAAGATTATTTCCCCAGTTGGTCTAATTCTACTTTTGCACTGAGTTCCTCTACGTTCTCTCTCTTTCTCACCTTTTGTCTGAACTTGGATTTTTTTAAAAATAAAATAAAATGGAGCTCCCTATTCGTATATTTTATTCTATTTTTCTTCTCGGAAGGGCTGTTTTCCCAATGGAAGCCAGCAAAGGTTTAACGTTCTCGTATAATTGGGTGGCTTAGTGGTTTCCCTCAGAAATGGAGGAATAAATAGTTTTCTGGCATGGCCAGACTCTTTATTCAAAGGAGTAAACATGTTGTTTAGCTTGCTGGGGGGGAAGCCAGAATGCCTTACCGGTTTGCCACCCCCCCAAGCCTCTATTTAGGGCAACTTTTGCTTGGAGCCCCCACAGTCCTTCTTAGCTATACAGTAAAGTGTCCCCAAACTTGGCAACTTTAAGACTTGTAGATTTCAACTCCCGGAAATCCACAAGTCTTAAAGTTGCCAAGTTTGGGGACACTGCTGTATAGCTAAGAAGGACTGTGTTGCCAAGTTTGGGGATCCCCGATGTAAAAAAAGGGAATCCCATGACCCTCCCCACCCCTGGGACATTTTGCAACAACCGTCGTAAACGCGAATCAGCTGCTAAAGCATCTTTGGGTTTTGCTCCCCTGCGGATTCTGGGGATGGTCCTTAGTGTGGAAAACCAGCCCTAAGTCAAGTCACGTTTTCATGGCTATTGTAAGCTCGAACGGTCACTAAATGCATCGTCGTACGTCAAGAATTTGACTGTATTGTGAGGCCTGCCATTACCTCCACTCCTTTGCTCCCCACTCCTTCTCTGGGCTGCAGCTGGATTCTTCCATGTCACAATCTGTCAGTTTGGCCAACCAAAAAAAAAAGGCGAATAGAGAGATAGAGAGAGAGGAGAGATAGATAGATAGGTATAGACTGACAGATAGAGAGAGATAGATCAATAGAGAAATAGATGATAGATAGATACGGTAGGTAGGTAGGTAGATCGATCGATCAATCGATCGATCGATAGATAGATAGATAGATAGATAGATATTGTAGATAGAAGACAGAGAGAGAGAAAGAGATGATAGATAGATACGGTAGGTAGGTAGGTAGGTAGATAGATAGATAGATATTGTAGATAGAAGACAGAGAGAGAGAAAGAGATGATAGATATTATATGTAGATGGAAAATGGGTCGGTGAATGGGCAGGTAGGTAGGTAGGCAGACAGACAGGAGAGAAAGAGATGATAGATACTGTAAATAGAAGAGAAAGGGAGATGATAGATATTGTATGTGGACAGAAGGTCGTTAGTTAGGTGGATGGATAAGTAGGAAAATAGATAGATAAATAGATATAGATAGAATAGATGATAGATTAGAAAGATGATAGAGAGATAAAGAGATATGCATAGATAGATAGGCAGACAGATGATAGAGATACATATGGATGGATGGATAGATAGATAGCTGTAGATACAGATATAAATGCATAGACAGAAAGGTGATATAAATGTCTATCTACAATATAGATATTGCAGAGAGACAGAAGACAGAAAGAGATGATAGATATTGTATGTAGACCGAAGTTGGGTGGGTCGATGGATAGATAGATAGATAGATAGATAGATAGATAGATAGATAGATAGATAGATAGATAGATAGAACTTTCCCCCTTCTGGGATGATGGATTTGAACCTCATGCTTGGGGAACCTATTCCAGCCCATCCCTAATTCCCACTTCTTGGTCACTCCAGTCAACCCGGGGAGATGTTCTTTTACCTTCGCCCACCTTCTTCCCTTGCCAATGACCTCGTCCCCCCCCTTCCGTTCCCCCCCCTCCAGTGCTCTTGAGACAGCACCCCCCCACTGCCAGGATCTCTCTGCCCTCCCCTCCTCTCCCCCTCCCTCCCTCCCCTCCCCTGCTTTCCTGGGGACCTTTTGAAGGCCCGCTGCCCAAGAAGCCATTGTTGGGGAGAAGAATGCCTCTTATGTGCAAGAGAGAACAGCCGGGGAGGGAATGCTTTGGGAAGAAATCCAGTGCCCCACAGCTAAGGGGGGGAGACCCCGTTGGCCACCCAGTTAGCGGCCGGCCATCCCAAATTGACAGATGGCGTGTCAGTTTTCTGAGGTTGCGGTGACACGGCGTGGCTTAGCCAGGTTTGGACAAAAAGCCCGTTGCGCTCCTACAATGGCTGAACTTGAATTCTTCAAAACAAGTGATTTATTCTAACACCAAAGGTGGCGTGGGTCCCCTTTCCCCAGTGGCTGGGGCCTAGAAGGAGGTTCTCTGAGAAACCTAGTTAAAACCAATTTAACCAGCACTGGAATCCACCCTTGTTGCCCACACAGGGGTGAAATTTGAAGTAGAAGCTAAGTTGGGACACTCGGCTTGCTGAATGAATTCTCTGAGTTTGGGAATGTGGGATTTAGTGCATCCATCATAGCAACATAGAAGATTGACGGCAGAAAAAGACCTTCTGGTCCATCTAGTCTGCCCTTATTCTATTTTCTGTGTTTTATCTTAGGATGGATATATGTTTATCCCAGGCATGTTTAAATTCAGTGACTGTGGAATTTAAACATGTCTGGGATAAACATATATCAGAGCAGTGTGACGCTAAAACGGACTACGCTGACCATGGCTGGGGGCTACAACACCATCACGGAGCAGGGGGAAATTAACCTGATTTTAAAACTTTTCAGCTGCACCTGCAGGCCAGCTCAGAAATATTAAGATGTGGGAGAGAGGGATTTATTGCAGAAAGCGGTCTGTGGCACTAAGTGGTTTGAAATGCGTGTTTTATCCCAATTTTGCCCCTTTCCTCCAACTGAATGGTCTTTCTTTCTCCCAGTCTTTACTGTGCTGCTGCTTAATATTCCAACAACAATTATTTGGAAGGGACCTTGGAGGTCTTCTAGTCCAACCCCCTGCTTAGGCAGGTAACGCTACATTACTTCAGACAGATGGTTATCCAACATCTTCTTAAAAACCTCCAGTGTTGGAGCATTCACAACTTCTGGTGGCAAGCTGCTCCACGAGTTAATTGTTCTAACTCTCAGGAAATTTCTCCTTCGTTCTAAGTTGCTTTTCTCCTTGATTAGTTTCCACCCATTGCTTCTTTTTTAATCCTTGCCCGTATTTATAAGTAACTCAAGATGGCAAATGCATCTAATACTCCTTCTTTTCTTCTCCTTTATCCTCCCCCCCAATAACAATAACCCTGTGAGGTGGTGGCTTGGGCTGAGAAAAAAACATTGGCTCGAAGCCACCCAGTTGGCTTTTGTGCCCGAGGCAGGATTAGAACTCACAATCTCATAGTTTTGAAACCGGTGTCTTAACCCTTTCCCCATAACCTGCAATTCCTCTTCATCCGTAGTGTAATTCTGGGCTTTTTTTCTGAAAGATGCAACCGCTGGTATGTTCGGTCTCAGCCTGACGGCTTCTGACACAACCTGTCCTGGAGTGAAAAGGAGATTGACAAAGAGATTAAGGACAGGTGATTTCAGGCAACTACCTGCCTTAAACCGAGATCGCAGGCTTTCGGAAACAGAACAATGCTTGCTGGGAACAGTACAGGCATTCCTCGATAACCCTGCAGCATAATAAATATTCTTTTCAAGGTTTTTGGAGGGTATCACTCCAGAAACGTTTTGCCATTCTCTTCCTCCCAGATAACGTCCAAGCCTTGACTCAGGGAAATGGTGAAGAACAGCTCCCAGGCCTAAGAGGCCTGGATTAAAAAGTGCTCTCATGCCGTTAAGATGGATGGGGAATTCTGGGAGTTAAAGTCCGCCGGGCTTAAAGCAGCCAAGATTGGAGACCCCGGCATAGATAGATGATGCAGGGTTTCTAAGGGAGGAATTCAGGGGCCATAAAAGTTGTGTTTCTATGGTCATTTAGATTGGGGGCAGGGTTGGCATTGTCTGGGAGAAGATACATACATACATACATACATACATACATACATACATACATACATACATACGTTTTCGTAGATTTTCACAAGTACAGGTATGTACTTGGTGTGTTTCAGGTTTTTTCCTGTGTATCAAGAGTGTTTTTGCACCACTTCGATGAGACCACACTTGTCATCTTCAGGCGTGCCCTAGGCTTTGCGCTCTTGCAAACAAATTTGTTGTTTTGTTATTTGTTCAATAATTGAACAAATTATTTGTTCACAACAGTGCAAAGCCCAGGACACGTCTGAAGTTGACGAGTGTGATCTTGTCGAAACGTCGCAAAAACCCTCGAAACATGGGGGGAAAACAGAACACTCCAAATGCATACCTATACCCGTGAAAATCTATGAAAACAAATGTATGTATGTTGTCCTAAAAATGTGAGTTCCGGGTATAGATATAGAGGAAGAAACAATAGACATATACTATTAAGTCCTTGGAGAGGGGCAGCATGTAAATCCAATTAATAAAATAAATAAATAAATATTAAACATTTCTGAGACTGTGATGTCTATTGTCTGTCTGTCTGTCTGTCTATTTATCATCCATCCATCCCTACATACCTACTTACCTATCAACTATATCTACCTACCTATAATATTTATTTCTGGGTGTTTTCTGGCCCAGTTGGATGTGATTGTTAGAGACGGTGGAGTGAAGCCCCGGCAACCAAGATAGTGTTCAGGATCTCTCTCCCCATCCCCCTAAACCCTAACCCATCCCTCCCTTGGGAATGGCCTGACAAAGAGCAGTTGAAAGAAAACGGCCGTCCTCCAAAGCCGGTCCTGGGGTCGAGGTCAGTTATTTTGCCCTTGTGCGACTGGGAAACAAGAGGCCTCTCTCGCACAGCCTGGCTTGTCAACGCACCGCGGAGAGGCTCAGACAAAGCGGCCAGAGAGAGAGAGAGAGAGAGATTGGGGTGGGGTGGGGGGTGACATTTGCTTACATTTTGGGTGAAAGGCTCCACGACCATCACCCACCCACCTGGCCCTCCACGACTCCTCTGCAGATGGAAGGGGGTAGAGATGGAGACCCTGCTCCAAGGCTCCTTGGGCTATTGTGTCCGTCCTGCGGGCTAAATAGCCGTGACTCCCCGTCGGACGTCATCATCGGCTGGCCAGCGAAGGCTGTGGGACATCTGCCACCCCAAACAGCTGAGCCACCCCCCCACCCCCAGGACGAAGCATCTCAAGGCCTTCTCTCTCCTCAACAGACAGCAAACCTTCCCATTGTCGAATCCTTACCCTGATTGATGGGGGCCTGACTTTATTGGAAAAACTCCTCCATCTGCTTAGAAACTGATTATGTCACCGGGAAGGGAAGGGGGCTTCAATCTTCCATCGGTGGGCCAGGATGTCTTCCTCCCCCCCCCCCCAAAAAAAATACTGGTGAAAAAGACTCGGAATGGAAGGTTCGTTGCATGCATGTTGTTCCTTCAGCTTTGACTCTTGACGGGGGAATTATTATTTATTTATTTATTAGATTTCTATATCATCCTTCTCGAGGCAACCCCAGGGTGGATTTCAACATTATAAATTCAACAAAAAGGCCAACACAATCCTGGGATGCATCAAGAGGAGCGTAGAATCTCGCTCACGTGAAGTAATTATTCCTCTCTACAGTCCTTTGGTACGACCACACTTGGAATAATACTGTGTTCAGTTCTGGGGGGCCCCATTTAAAAAGGACTTTGATAAACTAGAGCAAGTTCAAAGGAGAGTTACAAGGATGGTGAGTGGCCTGGAAACCAGGTCCTATGAGGAACGGTTAAAGGATCTAGGGATGTTTAGTCTGCAAAGGAGAAGACCGAGAGGAGACTTGATAGCTGTCTACAAATATCTGAAGGGCTGTCACAGAGCAGAGGGATCAGGGCTGTCCTCATTAGCACACGGAAGGACTAGAAACAACGGAATGAAACTTCAAGGGAGCAGATTTAGATGAGATATCAGAAAAAACTTTCTAAAGGTAAAGGTGATAAACCGGTGGAACAGTTTGCCACAGGAGGTGATGGGCTTGCCTTCACTGGAGGTCTTCAAACAGAGACTGGACAGTCATCTTTCTGGGATGGTTTAGTGAATCCTGCATTGACCCGATGACCCTGGAGGTCCCTTCCAACTCTATGATTCTATAAAGAAATCTAAATTACTGTAAAAAGAATTACTAAAAATGTTAGAAAAAGCCCCGTGTACAGACATACACACTCATCCGATTCAATCATTCATAGTATTGTCTGGAGACAATCTCATCGCTCACGGCTGGCAGAGGTAGGTCTTCAAAGCTTTATGAAAGACCAGGAAGGAGGGGGCGGTACGTATCTCCAGAGAGAGTTTGTTCCAGGGGGCCGGGGCTGCCACAGAGAAGGCTCTTCCCTAAGGCCCACCAGTCGACATTGTCTGCCCGATGACACCCGGAGAAGGCCAACTTCGTGGGACCTAACCGATCGCTGGGATTCATGCAGCAGGAGGCTGTCCCACAAGTAATCTGGTCCGATGCCGTGTAGGGCTTTATAGGTCATAACCAAACTTTTGAATTGCATTCGGAAACCAATTGGCAGCCAATACAGTCCACGAACTGTTGGAGAGACTGTTGTTGTTTTGACTCTTGACGGGGGAATTATAAATTGGCTTGATCCTTATTCCTGGTCTGAATTTGCACCCGTTTCAGGCACAAGCTCGGTGGCCTCTTTCAGCTCTCCTGCTTGGCTGGCTCAGTCGACTTCACTTTCGTTGGTTTTACTCTGCGGCTTCCCGCATGGTGCCAAGCCCAAATTGCACGATGGCTCACAGCGATCTTAAAACCACGTGCTCGTCCATAAACCAGGTTGTCTGCCGGACATTCCTACGGGATCATAAAGAATGCTCTTTGCAAGATGTAAAGGGGCATCAAAATCGAAACCTTCCCTGCAAGGTCGTTGGTTGCAAAATCTCTAAACAACGCAGTTATTCCTGGACCAATGCTGTGACACAGAATGGCTTTTGAATTAATACAAAATTGAAAGTATCTTAAGAAAAATAAAAAGCGAATCCTGAGTAAAGAATTGGTGGGTGGGGGCGTCTACAGCAAGGACCCCCCATCCTTAAACGGGTTCAAGGAAGCACTTTCTAACCTGGACTCGCTCGCCTCTGCAGTAGGCTAAGAACATGGGGTTTTTTCCTTCCTTCCCTTCTTCTCCACGCTATTTCTATCCCTCGATCGCGGTGCTTGAGAACTGAATGTTCAGTCTGAGCTTTTCATATTTGCTGCAGGGAAAATTATCTGTCACGGCAAGGAGAGAGCTGTGCAGGACACGCAGCTCAGAAATAAGACTCTATTGGAATAGCTGCCACAAGGAACTTGGGCTGCTCCTTTATTTTTTTCCAAAATACCTGCTCCTTTTGGGGATGTTCTCTAAATCCCACACTGACACCTCTCCTCCTTCTTGCGTTCAGTCCGATTTCATTTGAAACGTCGCGTACAATCTGGGAAGAAACCACTAAAGCCCTCTGTGAGACCCTCTAAAGTAGCATGGACTTCCTTCCCTTTGCCGCTCATTTTTTCATCGCTCTGAACGAAAAAATGTGACACCTTTGGGATTTGACCTCTGCAAAAGAAATGCCAGTCTGAATATTTTGAGTAGATAGCAGGATTTGAAGGGGGGAGGGGGGAGAGAAGAGCTAGGAGGTGGTTTAAAACTGCTTTTTTGTGTGTGTGACACTGCCAACAGGAGTAAGGACGGGTGTAAAAAAAAACCTGCGGTGGTTTTGAGCCCACCTAAATGTTCTCAACGGCAAAGAACGTGGTCTTTGGGGGTTTTCTATTAGGGTCTCCTTGTTAGGAATCCTCAATCTGAGTATTGTATTGGCAGTTCTGTGTTAGCAAAAACTTCAGAAGAGAAGGATTAGGGGGCAGTGATTTCTGACGGTCTCAAAATGGGTGAAGAGGGCGGTCAGGCGGTAGGGGAAGCCAGTAGAATGCTTGGCTGCATAGCTAGAGGTATAACAAGCAGAAAGAGGGAGACTGTGATACCGCTGTATAGAGCGCTGATGAGACCACAATTTGAATACTGCGTCCGGTTCTGGAGTCCTCACCTACAAAAAGAGATGGATCAAATTGAACGGGTCCAAAGACGGGCTACAAAAATGGTGGAAGGTCTTAAGCATAAAACCTATCAGGAAAGACTTCATGAACTCAATCAGAAGGGAAAGGGGGGACATGATTGAAGCATTTAAATACGTTAAAGGGGGAAAGGACACTGGATTTCTATGTCTTCTTGTGCAGAATTTGAAAAACCCATCTTAAACTCACCTGCCACCTAACTGGGTGAAAATTGCGGGGGCCTTCCAGAGGCTCCCCATCCAAGTCACCAAAACCATCGCTTGGCGTTATCATACAGATGTGATATACGAGCTTGGCATGACTTATTTCCCCCCCAATTGCAACAGATGCAGCTATTGTTTGAGAGCAGGGGGGGGGCATTCCTTCTACCTCCCCATGACGATTGTCCTCCAAATTGTGCAAACGACACAACGAAGCTGAGCCTCGTTGTCGTACAAAATATGCCTTGAACTGGTCTTTTTTGTCCTGTTCTAAACTATCTGCTCCGACCAGCTCCCTGGTTATTTTAATTTTTTTTGTTTCGGGTGTGTGTGTAGAAGTCGCTCTCGTGACCTTTGCTCCCTTGATGGACATCCCAGCGAGACCCCGTCTGCTCCAAGGTGACACGGCTACTGTCGGGTTTAGTAGATCTGGTGTCGAGGAGGTGCACCCAAGCAAATAAAAACGACAGTGTCTGAGCTATTCAAAGGGGGGGGGGATATCACCGAGGGCTCTTCACCCCCCCACCCCCCCAAAGAGTTTTTAAAATGTCCTTTTCTTAGCTTGGAAGGATGCAGAGTGGATTTTCAAGACCGTTTCCGACACGCGGGGCAAACTGTCAGGCCCAGATGTGTTGGGTGGCATTGAGGTCGACGAGATATACCGGCAAGAGGGATTTATTGAAAGGGGCAAAGATGGTGGCTTGATAGTGATAGTCAACAAATTATGTCTTTTATACAAGAAATAAATATATGTATGTAGTATGTAGTGAAATATTAACTGATGATGAGCAAATAACTAACTAGAAACATAGAAACATAACTACAGTATGCGCATGTATTGAACACCATTGAAACTGAACTCTCTATACGTTCTATCTATATGTCCATTTTACTTTCCTTCATTTTTCTTTCTCCCCCCTTTTCTTTGTATATTTTGTTTGTTTACATGGTTTTTTATATGTAGAAACTTAATAAAGATTATTTTTTTAAAAAGAAGAGGCAAAGATGGATGCCCAGGGATGACAGGAAGGCAATTGACAGAATTAAACAAAAAGCGATGAAAGGTGAAAAGGGGTTCTCCTTTTCCCCCACCTCCAATTAATCAAAACACACACACACACACACACACACACACACACACACACACACACGAAAGAAATGGGGTAATGTAGGGTCGACAGGAGAGATTTGGATCTGGTCTTTTGTGAAATCCAGATTAGGTTATCTCCGTTTAGTGGAAGGGGGAGAAAGGTGATGATTTGAAACAGATTAGAAAGGGAGGGTCCTTAAATGTTGAAACACAGTTTGTAATCTCCCATCAACCGCAGAGAAAAGGAAGGGGACAGTCCTCCTGGCTTCCTAGACGAACCAAAACTCACGCCTGCAAGTTGGGCGGCCATGTAAATTGGTTTTAAAATTCTCCTTCCAGAGCCCACATTAAAATCTGTCTTCGGCTGCTCTCAAATTTTCACTTTTAAGACGACAAGGGACAAAACCACCATTGGGCGTTTTTTGGGCTTCCCCAGCCTATCTCAATGCCTTGTAAGCCAATTGAGGCGAGGGGCTTTCCTCCATTACCGCAGTGTGCCCCCCACTCCCCAGGCCCCCGCCAGGCTGAGCGTGGCCTGTCCGCTGGTATTGTAGTCCGCTGGGTGGAACATCTGCACCCTTGTGTGCCCCTGGATGTGACAGGTGGCTCTCTGGCGCCTTGTCCCTCTCAGCCTTTTCTTTCCTGGACTCGGTTTGAGCCTATTAACGGGGCCGTTTAGTCACACTGCATGGAAGAAGCTTGCCCTGTTCTCTATTGCCCCCCTCCAAAAAAAGCCCCCCCCCATAATCTATCCCATTGCAACGGGGCTCCGATTCTTCCTGACATAGAAACATAGAAGATTGACAGCAAAAAAAGACCTCCTGGTCCATCTAGTCCACCCTTATACTCTTTCCTGTATTTTATCTTAGAATGGATCTATGTTTATCCCAGGCATGTTGACATTCAGTTCCTGTGGATTGACCAACCACGTCTGCGGGAAGTTTGTTCCAAGCATCTACTGCTCTTTCAGTAGAATAATATTTTCTCACGTGGCTTCTGATCTTCCCCCAACTAACCTCAGATTGTGGCCCCTTGTTCTGGTGTTCACTTTCCTATTAAAAACACTTCCCTCCTGGACCTTATTTAACCCTTTCACATATTTAAATGTTTCGATCCTGTCCCCCCTTTCCCTTCTGTCCTCCAGACTAGACAGATTGAGTTCATGAAGTCTTTCCTGATCAGTTTTATGCTTAAGACCTTCCACCATTTTTGTAGCCTGTCCTTGCACCCGTTCAATTTTATCAATATCTTTTTGTATGTGAGGTCTCCAGAACTGGACACAGTATATTCCAAACCAGCGCTCTATACAGCGGGATCACAATCTCCCTCTTCCTCTAGCTACTGCCTCCTCTCTTCTCGCTATCTCCTCCCCAACATTAAAAACAATTCAGATTATTATTATTATTATTATTATTATTATTATTATTATTATTATCACCTCCAAAGGAGAAATGCATGCATTTCCAGAAGTTTGGAACAGCCAGCTGTAATATTTTCGTCTCTCCCTATTAGGGTGCTTCAAAAAAAAAAAGACAGCCAAAGAAAGGAAGGATAGGATGGCGGGGGAGATGAGATGGCTACCCCCCTCTTCCTCTAACAGATTGTCCTCGTTTGGCCATTTGGCTTGGGCAAATGGGCCGCTTTCCAGGGACACTAAAAATAGGATGGATTTGTGCTCCCAAGTGGCTGGAATCGGGGGACAGGATCCGTTCCAGTTGGGGGCCTGGCCTAGTTCTGTATGCAAAATTGTAGTGCCCCCCCTCCTCAAAAAATAGTGTTTCTCAAACTGGGCAGCTTGGAGGCGGATGGATTTCAACTCCCAGAATTCCCCAGCCAGCTAACGCCAATGTCACAAGCTTAAAAAAAAAAGTTTAAACCTCCCCCGCATTTAACTTCCATTTAAATTGAGAATTAAGGTTCTGGCCCTCTGTGTGTGCACAAGGCTGAAACTCCTATACTTCCAAACCCTGGTTCTTCCACCTGCCCTATGCCGAATTCCTATAACCCCACTCTTTGGAATCCAATATCCCCCCCCCCACTTTTATCTGAAGTCTTCTGGCCAACTTCCTCATAACAAGAAGGGGTTTGCATGCCCCCCTCCCTCTTTTAAAGCTCTTAATTCAAGTCATGTTGACATTTTGCAATGTGCCAGCCCTGCCTCTTCTCTGCCCTGCCCTGCCCCTCTCCAGATGTTCCTGCTGTGGCAAATAGCCCCCCCCAATTTTTCAAGGCGGTGCAGACGAGTCTTGGCAGATGATGGGCTTTCCCCCCTCCCTTGAAGAAATCCCAAAGAGAATCCCATGAGGAATTTCATTTCAAAGAGCCTTTCCTTGAATTTTCCTTTGCTGTTGTTTGGCAGGGAAATTTCAGAGCCGGCCTCACTCATGATGCTTTTCTGGATTCCCAAGTCAGGAAGATGCCAAGCCCCCTTTGGTTCTGTTCCAAGCAGAGTTTTCAGGGTTGGGCTTTTGGGCCATCCTTGAGGTCTTCTTTTGACTCTGGAGACCATGAAGGAAATAATAGAAAATACTCATTTGCTCCGATTTTACAATTTCGATGGTGGTTTGCTCTCCAAGCATAATTTGATTTAGTTTTTCTGAAACGTTTCCATACCAAACGAATGATGACGTTACCTAGTTTGGTAACAAAATGTTTGGAAACTAAATCAAAACAAGCTTGGAGAGAGAGAGAGAGAGAGAGAGAAAGAGAAAGAGAGAGGGAGAGAGAAAGCCAAAAACCATTCAGAAAAACATAGTCGCAATAACCATCAGGTGCAATGGGCATATTTTTTAAAAAATGGTGCTATCAAGAGTTTAAGAGACGGTGTGTGTGTGTGATTCCAGGGGCGATCCCAGCTTGCGTTTGGCATGAGTGGTTCCATTTCAGAATCTTTTGATTAGGACGCTCCCGAAATCCGCAGTGGTGAATGAGACACATCCTGTAGTCCAGTGGTTCTCAATCTAGGGGTCACTCAGGGCCCCTTTGGGGGTCGAAGGACCGTCTCACAGGGGTCACCTAAGTCCCTGGGAATAGACAAATTTCCCACGGTGACAGGAACTAAAGCCTCCATTTTGGCACCTTGGGAACGTATTTCTACAATCCGACCAATCAGGCGCTGACAGTGGGAGTGTCCCTCTGACCTTCCTGCCAATCAGCTTCAAGCTCTGTTGGGAGAACTGGCACTCGACTTATGGTTGGCGGTCACCACAACATGAGGAACTGTATTAAGGGGTCGCGGCATTAGGAAGGTTGAGAACCACTGCTGTAGTCGGACACCACCAGATAAAAGCCATTCATGTGGCTTTGGGAGAAAGGCATTTGTGTGTGTGTCATTTTCACCAATAGGAGTCGGGAGATGATTCAGCTTCAGTCATGGAAACCACCAGCCTACCAAGGTCCTCCTTTAACGTGACCCACACTGTGCTCTTAACTCCACCAGAGGCCTCAATGCACCGAGATCCTGCTGCAATTCCTCCCCTTATTCAGATCCTGGATTGAGTTCCATTTCACCACCGACACTTGGGGACCGTTCGTCCTTCTTGCGGACGCGATGGGACAGCTTGACCTGGCCCAGGTTTGGCATTGGCCGCCGTCCATTGCCGAGGAAGGAAAGAGCTGCCGTGGTGGAATTCAGCTCCTCTCCTCCAGGTGGACGCCTACACTCCCCACCTGTTTTAGCTGCGTGGAATTAAAAAACCGCTCCCAGCGCCTTCCGCCATCTGGAGCGTGCAGGGCCGAATTTGAGAAGAAAGACAGATCTCGAAATTAGGTTGGTCGTCGGCTTTGAAGTGTCGAGAGCAGCCTCTCTCCTCCCCGACTTCATTCCTTTTCTGAAATTCAGCTCTTCCTCTGTTTCTCTCAGACGAGGCCCAATTGCTGGTAATTTATAACTAGAATTACTTTTTTTTTCCCCACCCTCCCCTTCTTCCTTTTAAATTCACCCTTTCCTTTTCTTTCCTGTTTGAATGTCGGTTGTAAAAGCTTGACTTGTTCAACCCTTTTTTTTTCTTTTTCAACCACCTCAGTTGCCTTTTGGACCCCCCTCCTCCCCCCCCCCCCCGATAAGGAGAAACGTTTGTGGTTGATTGTGTTAAAACAAAATGGAATGGCTTGCCTCCAGAAGCTGTGAATGCTCCAACACTGGAAGTTTTAAAGAAGATTTGTCTGGAGTAGTGTAGCGTTTCCTGCCTAAGCAGTGGGTTGGACTAGAAGACCTCCAAGGTCCCTTCTGTTGTTGTTATTAAAATCTTGCGAGACTGGTTACTCAAAGAGTGCAATTCAAAGAGTTGGTCTGGACCTATAAAGCCCTACATGGGTTAGGACCAGATGACTTGTGGGACTGTCTTCTGCTTCACACATCCCAGCGACCGATCAGATCCCAGAATCGGCCTCCTCCGGGTCCCGTCAGCCAAACAATGCTGGCTGCTGCGGGGGTCACGGGGGAGGGCCTTCTCTGTGGTGGCTCTGGCACTGTGGAACCAGCTTCCCCTGGAGATTCATAGTGCCTCCACTCTCCTCGCCTTTCGAAAGGGGTTGAAAACTCATGTGGGCAGGTCTGGGAAGACCGTTGAGCACCGACATCTTGCTCCAGTCTGATTGTTGTATGATTATGCAAGGAATGTTTTTACTATGGGATAATTTTTTTGTATCATATTTTATTGTTGTTCGCCGCCCTCTTTCGTCCTGAGCAGAAGTGTGGCATGTGGCATGTAAATACAATTAATTAATTAATTAAATATGGTATTGCCAGTTTGTGGGTCCACATTAAGAGTGAGCAGACAGTGTTGATACATATGTTCCATTAGATTCAGCCGCTGTGGATTGGAAAGGCTGTGTGTTTGTGTCCTTGTGTGTGTTCTCATTATCAAAGACTGGATGGCTACTACCACCCCACTTGGGGGGAAGTTCCCTCCCCTCCCAAGAAACAACAAGAACCAGAAAAAATGACTGGACCTTCTTCAAACAAACTTAAAAGAGTTACACAACGAGGGCCATCATCCGTTTCCTGAAGCCCTTGGGGTGTCAAAAAGGATTGGCCCCAGGTGGCTCTGATTCTCCTGGGTCTTTTCCGAGCCCCTTCAAGACAGGTCTCTGGGGGGGCTGCACTGTTCCAAACAGTAACCCCCCCCCCAACTCACTCACATGCTCCGCAACCTCCTCGATTCGAAAGAGTTCCCACACGACGCTTTGCCAAAGATAATTGCCAGAGGAAAGGGGGACGACATTTTCCTGGCTGGGGCCTTCTGCTTCCGAGTAGCTGCGCTCCCTTGGCTGCCCGCCCGTCCTTGTGGAGGGGGGGGCAGCAAAGCCCAAGCGGTGTGTGTGTGTGTGTGAGTGAGAGAGACCCATTTGCCGTCCAGGATCGCCTCTTGCAGAGGGTGCTGGGAACCGAGGTTGCGTTGCAGCGGACAATGGATTGTGAGAAGCTAGTCTGGGTAAAAAACAAACAAACCTGGACTGCGGGCTGATGTGCTTCTCCCACTGTCAATCAATGGTGTGTGTTTGTGTGTGTGTTTGTGTTAGATGATGATAGCCAATACTTGAGGAATGGGAGGGAGGGAGGTGGTCCAAATTCTTGCAGTCTTTGGGTTTTTTCACACTGAAAACAACTGCACTCGCTGTGGTTAGAGGCATTCTCATCTGGACCGACTCTGTGGGTTTTCTCAGCTGTCTTCAGTTTATTACATTTATTATAAATCCCCCCCCTCCATTTTCTCCCAGCGAACGAGAGCCATTTCGCCTTTTAGATTCGGTTTCCTAGTGATGCAAGGTTTCCGCTTGCCTTTAAAAAAAAAATCTCTTCTTTAAAATAGACAAAAGCTCTTTTCACAGAAGCCGAGACAAGAAAATAGCTTGTTTGCATGTTGAGAATTTTTTATTTTTTCCCCCCAAGGAGCGGGCCGACCTGAAATTATTCTCTGGGAAAGCAGCACCTTTGAAGGGAAAAGGAAGGGAATTCGTTTCAAAAGAACAGATCCGTGAAGTTAAAACAGCGTGGGAAATCATTTTAAAAATATCGTGCCTAGATATTCCTCTGTTGGGAGCTTTTGCGGTCCACCCTCGGCTGAAAAACCAGCCAAAATGTTGCAGTGAGGCAGGGAACAAAAAAACCCAAAACCACAACCCCCCAAAAAACTAGAAGTTTCCTCCAGGTTCGGAATTTGGAGCCGCAGCTGTGATTTTTTTTTTTTTAATTTCCAAGCGAAGCAGATGAAATTTTTTTTTTTTTGCCTTGCTGTGCAGACTTCACAGAAGAAAACATATTTCCAGAGGAAATGCGATTAGAACGTCTGAGAGGAAGGGGAGAGTTTCAAAGCCGCTGGGTAAATATAGCAAACCGAAAGCTTTTGCAATGCAACCCACTGTTCCTACCCTGCCTGCCCTTTCCGTCGCAACTCATCAATAAAGCTAAGATACCAGCTCAGAGTCGTTTCTGAAGACACACACACACACACACAGTCCCCACCCTGGCAATATTGATAATTTCAGGCAGCATATGTTCCTGAGACAGTCCTGCCAAGGATTGCTTATTGGAAGGCGGCTCAAAAGTGCTGCCGAGGCCTCCTGTTTGATCCTTGGTCCTGCCAAGGCCAACATTGGACCTGACAATGGTGTAGGACAGTGATGGCGAACCTATGGCACGGCTGCCACAGGTGGCACGCGGAGCCATATCTACTGGCACATAAGCCGTTGCCCTAGCTCAGCTTCAACGTCCATGTGTGGTGGCCAGTTGAATTTGGGCTCACACAGATGCTCTGGGAGGCCGTTTTTAGCTTCCGGAGAGCCTCCAGAGGGATGGGAGAGGACACTTTTAGCTTCCCCTGGCTTCAGGGAAGCCTTTGAAGCCTGGGGAGGGCCAAACACGAGCCTACTGGGCCCACCAGAATTTGGGAAGCAGGCCGTTTCCAGCCACCAGAGGTCCTCCAGGAGGGACAGCTTTTTTCGCCCTCCCCAGGCATTGAATTATAAGTGTGGGCACTTGCACATGTGCGTGCTATTTTGACACCCAACGGGGGGGGGGGAGTTTGCCATCACTGGTGTAGGAGTTGTGTTCCAGTTTTGAACATGTGCCTAACGGATCTAAAGGGAAGCCTCGCTCAAGGTCAATCTCTTTGGCTCAACCTTAGCCTGTTCTACTCCAGCTACGGACCAGAGAAAACGGAGCACATGCGCAGTTTGTTCAAATCAATATTGAATTGAATAACCACTACTAATACTGTCTTAGTTAGTCACCACATCGACCTTGTCTCCGAAAGGGATCCGCTACCAGCTGCAGAGCCCAACCTCATAGTCCTTCGCGAGCAAGTCCTACTTTGGCTTACCCATCAAATAGGCTGTGCCAGTTGTGTGGGCTACACAACTGTCAAGGGATTTGTGGGGTGGGACATGGCGTGTGTGCGTGTGTAAGAGAGAGAGATGGTAAGCCTTTCGGCAAATGGCCCGACCAACATTTGGGAATGTCAATTTCTTCAGATAAATGATATACGACTGGTCAAAACATTTGCTTTTCTGGCTGTCTCCCATGGCTCAGTGGTGACTTTTTGCAGCCACTCTGTGGAACTCAGATTTCCATGATTGCAGAGAACAAAAATTGCTCTTCTCCTCTCCAAGACCTTTGAATCCAGGCAAAAATGCTTCGCAAAAATTCATTTCACTGCCCAGTTTAAGCAAATACAGTGATACCTCTACTTACGAGCTTAATTCGTTCCTTGACCAGGTTCTTAAGTAGAAAAGTTTGTAAGAAGAAACAATTTTCCCCATAGAAATCAATGTAAAAGCAAATAATGCGTGCGATTGGGGAAACCACAGGGAGGATGGAGGCCCTTTTCCTCCCAGGAGATTCCTAGAGAGGCCCCACGGAGGCTTCTCCCTGACTTTTCCAGTTACAGTTTCAGAGACTTTGGTTTGTAAGTAGAAAATGGTTCTTGAGAAGAGGCAAAAAAATCTTGAACACCTGGTTCTTCTCTAGAAAAGTTCGTAAGTAGAGGCATTTGTAGGTAGAGGTACCACTCTACATATAATTAGAGGGGTTGGACTAGAAGATCTCTGAGGTCCTATCTAACTCTGCTATCCTGTCTTGAAGAAACATGACAACGGCTGGGTGGTGTGTTCCCTACTCCAATTTTCCCAAACCAATGAATGGTGGAAGCCAGACACGGCACATAAAATGATAGTAGGGGCTTGGTGTAGATTATGGGAGAAGAGGGCTGTTAATTTCTGCTTTTCAGAATCGGAGGGAAAACTTCAGGGTGGGAAGGCGCTGAGGGTTTTTGCAAATGTGCTTGTGTGTTTTGCTTCACTCCAGCCTCTCGGTTGCTACGGAAAAGTTGAGCCAATAAAGTCTCGTGCGTTGGTGGCCGATGCACCTGCTTGGTTTGTCAGATGCTTTCAAAGGCACAAGTGTGAGCAGTTAGATTTCTCTTTCCTCCCCCTCCGTGCTGTCTCTTTCTCTCTCTCTCTCGCACGCGTCCCTTTCGCCAGCTCGCCAAAGTCAAATTTTGCACTGGGAAGTCCACACCCTCCGCCAGACATCAAGGGCAGGAATTTTGGGTTTTGTGTTGCGTGTTTGCAAAGTAATTGTTCGTTGCTTTCGTGGACTTGGGAAACGCTCAAAAGTTCAGGTGCGTTTCGGGAGTCTCTCAAGTTGGAAAAAAATTAATTTGAGGTTGGTTTAGGCAAGTGGGGGGAAAGATGTGGAGAGGGACAGAGGTAAGGGGTAGGTGCCCCCCCCCACTCGCCGGTAGTCTCCACGGCCCTATTCCCCGAGTCCCACGGGATTGGGAAAGATATAAGCCTATTTTTTTATTCGATTTTTAAATTAAATGAAATGCAAATGCACCAACATTGCTCAAAATTAAGCAGGTGCACAGTCCTTTAGCTAATACCCATGTTTACTTACATGAGGAAGAACCTACCTGACCACTGGGACAGGGTTTGTTGTGTATGTGTGTGTGATTTTTAAGAAATGCGAATTGAAGTGTGCAGAGAAGGGGGGGGGGAGAAACGAGAGAGATTTCCTGCAGAAACCAAGAGAACAGACTACACAGCCCTCAGGAGAGAAATTTGCAAAGGGGGACGATGGGAGTTGGGGAAAGGAAACGCCCCGGCCTACAAATACCAGAGACTGTAGTCCTTCCAAGGGGGAGAGGGATGGGCTTTGGTAGTGAAAAAGCTTTCAGCGGGTGGGGAGGGGGGAGGAGATGGCTGGCAAGAGGCCATCTGGCAGCCGAGTCCTCCCCAGCGGGGAAAGGTCTCCCGGGCCTCGACATTTTTGCTGATGTATTTCGAGCTCCTGCCAACTGTGCTATCACCTTGCCTGCCAATCTTATGATTAGGCCTTGGCCTGGAGATGACGGAGGGGGGCCCTTCCAAAGCGGAGGGAGGGGGTCAGAAGAAGCCTCTCTTGGCCTCCGACCACGTTCGGCTTTGCCACGGCCATGTAGGCGTGTCTGAGGTGAAGCTGCGTCAGGCGAGGGGCACGACACGAGTCCCATTAAGAGCCGCGAGCGGGGAGTGACCTTCAACGGGAAGAGGCGCTGCATTCTGACGGAACCTCCGTTGGGAACCCAGAACGGGAATAAGATGCGCATCAATTCCGTTTTGTGGTTAAAATCCGTTTTGTGGTTCAGCGGGGGGCCCTCCTTTTCTTTTGAGCCCCAACATGTCTTCTGTAACCCTTTGGGGGGGGTGTCCAAGATGGCTTCACCAGCAGCTTGGCAGCATATTTGGAACCCACCAAGTGGTTTGAGCATGAAACATCTGTGGGATGGGAAGTGGCAACGTCATTCTGGGAGGTGCGCGATGAGGACTGGTTAGCAGCACTATTGGCCTTGCGTCGTTTTTTTGGGGAAACCCACCTTGCCGACTTGTTTCGTGTATGTGGCCAATTGTCCACTCTCTCTGATGGGGGGGGGGGGAGATATGGTTTCTCCAAACGTCTTTTCTGAGTGTCTGAAAAAAGCAGCGAGTGACTAGTTGATGGGTAGCCTGACTTTTCCACAAATTCAACTTTGTGACCATTGTGTGTGTGTGTCACAAAGCCAAAAGGAACCAAGAGATGATTCGTTGTTACCTACAAAGCCTAGTTGGTTTGTTGGCATTCAGGGGATGTTGTGGGGGGGCAATTTATCGGTTTTGTGACCGCTAACCGTCACTCTTTTCTAAACCGTTTTTGTCACACGGCGACAAAATATGCCTTACGGACGAGACGGGTGGCAGTGAAGTTGCAATAAGCAAATAACAAATAAAGAGCCAAACCCACCCGTCCCAGAAAGGAGCTCTTTTAGCCATGAGATTTACCACCTGCCCTCCCCCCCAAAAGCCCCCACCCCTCCCATCTGCAAAAAAAAAATTCCTTCCTGTAGAGCAGAAACGGAGGGGGAAAAGAGGAGGGGAGGCATCAAGACGGCCTCCCCTCCCAAAGGGGACGGGAGGGAAAGAACAGGCCCCTGTTCTGAGCTTCGCCACCTGCTTCTCCGCCCCCCCCTCCTCACCCCCCCTTTCAGCCATCCCCACAGACCGGGCTGGGACCGCCAGCATTTGCCAAATATCATTCAGATGCTGTCACCGTTTCCTTTTTCCTATGTAGCAGCAGCAGTGTGCGCAAGAGAGAAATGCCCCCGTCACCCCTGGTGTGTGCATGAGACAAACCAAGGCAAAGACAAACCACGATTGTGGGTTTAAAGAAGGCCTGGAACCTAGACTCGGCCAAGCAGGCCAGGGAAGTGTGCCAGGCGAACGTTGTCTCTTTTGAGTGTGCAGGGCAAGTTTGGGAGACGAAGGTGCGGAGAATTACAAAAAGAGACGACGTTCGCCTGGCACGCTTCCCTGTCCTGCTCGATGCTCAGAACCCCAGTTGCTTCTTCCGGCCATCCGATCTGGCTCCGAAATCCAGAAAAGCCAGCAGGTGGTCTTGATAGGAAAGCCGAGAGGGGTTTGGGTAGGAGGGATCCCTGGAGGGTCATGCCTTGTTGAAGCAGACTGCTCTGGGAGAGACCCCCCCCTCCCAAAGCAAGTGGTGGGTGGTAGGGGAGAAAGATCCTCAGGATACCACATCCCTGGAAAAGTCCCTGGACGTGGTGATGGGCTACAGAGCTCCCAGTGATCTATTGGCCCAGCGAGCATAGCGCCTGGTGGAAGAGGCGAAGTAGAATCTCTCTCTCTCCCGCTCTTTCTCTCTCTCTTTCGGCAAGCGGCCAGCAGAATCTGCTGCAGCTGCGGCATTGTGAAGTCATCGCCTTAACAACCGCTGCAAACAGAATAACAAAGTCTGGGCTGTTCGCATCGCTGGGGACGGGGTTGGGGGGAGAGAAAGGCGCGTTCCGATTCCAGAACTGTCCGTCTTTCGAGGCTCACCTTCTCCTCTTCCAAATGAGCCAGGCTGCGCAGTTTGCAAATTCCTTTGGCTGGGCTGTTTCCCACCCCCCTCTGTCTCTCTCCCTCCCTTAAATCTCATCCTTTAAGAAAAAGCATCTTTTGGGGGGGGGGGATTTTTTACTTCTATAAAAATGATGGTTTTATTATTCATGCACCTTTGAGAAGTGTTCAGTTTTGGGAAAGTCAGGTTAAGGGCACCCGATACCTCTCCCAATTGGACACAGCGGCACCATCAATTTAATTTCCCAAACCTGAAGGAACCTAATCCCCCTAGTCCTGTTGAAATATCATTAAATAGATCCTCTCGGTCTGGACCGGTTGTGCCAGGGGATTTGACAGCGGCTTCACTTTGTCGGTGAGCTGAGCTGCTTTGCCGCTGTTCTATCTGCAATAGATGGAGTTAATATTGAGGAACGTGTTCAAAACACATTCTTTGCAAGGTTAGGTGTTTGCAGCCTAGGTGGGCTTGAACTGACTGGATGTGCTTCTTGTGCTCAAAGGGGGATGTTTTTTTTTTAAATGCCAGGGGCAGAGGAATATATATATATATGTGTATGTATGTATGTATGTATGTATGTATGTATGTATGTATGTATGTATGTATGTATGTATTATACTGTATATACAGTATATATACAGTATATGCCAAATTTTTTAGTTCCACCTCTTTGGAAACAATGATGGTTCTCCTTCGACATCCTGCAGAGACTAACGAAGTCTGCCATTTTGGGATGCTCACTTTTTGAGTTTTAACCTCAGACC
Source organism: Erythrolamprus reginae (assembly GCF_031021105.1). NCBI lineage: Eukaryota > Metazoa > Chordata > Lepidosauria > Squamata > Dipsadidae > Erythrolamprus > Erythrolamprus reginae. The sequence goes on along the minus strand of NC_091957.1, from coordinate 19,293,300 downwards.
TAATTTTCTTTTTCTCGTTCCCGTTTTCTGGTGAAGGAGGAGAGTGTTATGAATCAGAAGGGGACAAGCATTGAATGGGTCCAAAGACAGGCTACAAAAATGGTGGAAGGTCTTAAGCATAAAACGTATCAGGAAAGACTTCATGAACTCCATCCGTATAGTCTGCAGGACAGAAGGGAAAGGGGGGGGACATGATTGAAACCTTTAAATATGTTAAAGGGTTCAATAAGGTTCAGGAGGGAAGTGTTTTTAATAGGAAAGTGAACAACAGAACAAGGGGGCACAATCTGAGGTTAGTTGGGGGAAAGAGCAGAAGCAACATGAGAAAATATTATTTTACTGAAAGAGTAGTAGATGCTTGGAACAAACTTCCAGCTGACGTGGTTGGTAAATCCACAGTCACTGAATTGAAACATGCCTGGGATAAACCTATATCCATCCTAAGATAAAATGCAGGAAACAGGATAAGGGCAAACTAGATGGACCAGGAGGTCTTTTTCTGCCATCAATCTTCTGTGTTTCTATCTAAGCAGCTTTCATGAAGCTGCAGACTCTGGATGTAATATCAGCCTGCCTTTGATGGACGTTCATTCTTTTTGGGTTGTTTTTTTTTAAAAATGCAGTGGAAAATAACCAATTCCCCCCCCCCTTTTTCCCCCCTTTCAGGTCCCGTCCGATCCTCCTGTCCCCAAGAAACCCAAAACAGATGATGCCCTGCAGTCTCCCTTACTTGGGGATAAAGACAAGCAGTCCAGCTGGCTACGATCCTTGTCAAATTCATCCAGCAAGGTGAGTTTTGGCCAAAGCGGTCAGGTTTTGAAGGCTGAAATCCCCCCCCCCCCCCAGCCTCAAATGCATCCTTGTCTCACTGCATTGGGCAGATAGAGGCCCTCACCTGGATCTGAGAATCTGGCTAGTTTCGCGTGGGCTTCATACATTGGAGGGTGATGTTGGTCCAGCAGGTTCTTCTGTCCAGTACGCAACACTCACACAAAACTTTTGTAGCATTTAAACAAACGATTCAGAAGGCTGGATCTAGAAAACTCGATCCCTTTCCGGTCTCCCTCCATCCATTCACTATATCTTTGTTTTATCCATTTGTGTCTTACTGTTTCTCTCTCTCTCTCTCTCTCTCTTTTTATTTTGAAAATCAGAATATTGGGTGTCTCCATCCGCGGCAGCGTCTTTCGGCATTCCGGCCCTGGTCCCCCGCCGTTTCAGCTGGCGAGAAGGACATCTCTAACCACATCCCTACCTTGATCAGAGACAGGTAAAGAGAAGCGTAGTTCCTTCCCCCCTGGTCGAAATTTGAAGGACATTAAACTTAGTAGGCCGCCAGGTGCGTTGGCTGAACGCAAGGGCTCTTAAAAGTATCCCACAGGGGTGCAACAGGGCCACAAGACCTTAATATCTGGACACAAATAAGGCACTAACAGATAGAACCGGGGTAGGAAAGGGTGGTTATTATCACGCAGTTGAGTTGGAGAAGCCAATGGCTCAGATGAATAAATTGGGTACGGTCAAGTACTCAGTACCGGTAGAAAAATTTTGGTCAGGTATGCAGAACCAGTATAAAATTTTTGAATTTTTTTCCCTTTCCCCCCCTTCTGGGCTCTGGGTATGTTTTTCCAATCACAGTAAATGAGGTTGAATGTGTGTAATTTTAGAAGAGCTGTGCGTGTGTGTTTATATAGTAGATAATGTTTATACAGTTTATATAGTAGACAATGTATATTTTTGTGTGCCTGTGTGTAAGATGTATGCACACCCATGACATATATACATAGAATTAAAGAGTATATTTTGGATGTTCAGTAATAGTAAATAGAGAGGGAAATTGTATCTGTTTGTGTGAAGCTAATCACACGGTCACATGATCACCGAGCCACTCCCACCTGGTCACATGGCCGGCAAGCCACGCCCATAATGTGGTAGTAAAAATTTTTGCAGCCCTTTACTGGTCTATGGTCACTTAAAGCTCTGCCATAGCTTTCTATTTAATTGAACAACGGATTAATAGCTTCTTGATTTGTGTGTGCCTGCTAGAGGACATGAGATAGTTCTTGACTTACAACAGTTTTAGTGACCACCAAATTTAGTGACCACTGGGAGTTACCAAAACCCCGAAAGGAAAGTGACTTGTGACCAGTTTTCTCTTAAAAACATTGCAATGTACAAATAGTCACGTGATTGATTGGCAGCGGAGTCATAATTATGACAGTTGCTGAGGGGTGTGTGTTTGTGTGTGTTATGTATACACTTTTGTGTCCTTCTAATAAGCTCAAATGGGGAAGCTAGGTTCATGTTACTGCAGTGACTGTAGGCAGAAAGGTGGTAGAATGGGGCAAGATTCACTTAATGACAATCTCACAGAGATTTTGGGCTCAATTGTGGACGCAAGTCCCAAACTCCCTGTGTGTTTCCCAACTTTGCCAAAAATATATATACAGCGGTACCTCTACTTAGGAACTTAATTCGTTCCGTGACCAGGTTCTTAAGTAGAAGAAGCAATTTTTCCCATAGGAATCAATGTAAAAGCGAATAATGTGTGCGATTGGGGAAACTACAGGGAGAGTGGAGGCCCTGTTTCCTCCCAGGAGATTCCTAGAGAGGCCCCATGGAGGCTTCTCCCTGCCTTTTCCGGTTACAGTTTCAGAGGCTCGGGTTTGTAAGTGGAAAATGGTTTTTGAGAAGAGGCAAAAAAATCTTGAACACCCGGTTCTTCTCTAGAAAAGTTCATAAGTAGAGGCGTCCATAGGTAGAGGTACCACTCTATATCTAAATTGCTCTTTGCCTCTTTAAAATTTTGAAGCAGCAAAATAAGTTTGCCCAGTGAAGGAAGTGAACTTTTCAACGCTGGCAATTAAGCCTTTCGATGATTCATTGCGTTAATGAGAGATGGCATGGAAATCTTCCCAAGCAGTGATCTCCTCCACCTTTTTTTTCTCTCCAAGAAAAAAATGGGCGTGAGTCACCCCCAAAATAGCTTTGTGGGGGCTGCGACATAACCTGGCCTTCTTTTCTTCTCGTGCAGTTTCTACTCGTATAAAAGTTTTGAGAACTCCGTCGCACCCAACGTGGCGCTGGCCCCCCCTCCTCAGCCAAAGATCGTCAGCAACCCACTGTGCCCCCCGGCTGCCTTGCGGAATGCCGAGCCCCTCAGCAGCCCTCCCCAGCTTCGGAAAAGGAAACACGTCGCCGAACACACAGCCGTGCCCGAACCGACACCCACCATCGCTACCGTGCCCGCTGTTGCTGCTCCCACCCCTGCCACAGAAGAAGAGAAGGAATCCGAGGCCGAGATAGAAGTGGAAACGCGAGAAGAATGTAAGTGGGACTTTTTTACTTGGCCTCTTCGGTTCAGAAAAAAATGGATTTGGTGTTCAAAATAATCGCCAAGCGTTGGGAAAATCAGGAGTTCCCGGCAGTTCAAACATGTGTAAAAAATGAGCGGAAGCTCTCGACAAGAATCTGAACTACTAACAGTCAAGGGAAATTAGCGGGAGATAAAAATAAGAAGGAATTCAAGGTGGGCTGGGATTAGATCTCCTGTAGGTGCGAAAGAGATTTGCGACTAATAATGTGTTTGACTCCTCTCTCCCTGGTCTTACTCAGTGGTATTTAACCTGGGGGTCGGGACCACTTTGGGGGTTGAACATGGGAAAAAACAAATTTCCCATGGTGTTAGGAACTAAAGCTTCTACTCTGGCGCCTTGGAACCCATTTTTACAATCCGACCAATCAGGTGTTTACAGTGGGAGCGTCCCTCTGTGACCTTCCTGCCAATCAGCTTCAAACTCTGTTGGGAGAATTGGCACTAGACTTACGGTTGGGTGCCACCACAACATGAAGAACTGTATTAAGGGGTTGCGGCACTAGAAAGATTGAGAACCACTGTCTTAGCTGGTCTTAGCTTCACACAGTCAAAATATGCCCTGTTCCAGGGATAGAAGTGCGGGCCATGCTTCCCATGCGTTTCTTTGCATGCACATAAGCTTTATGGTTATAGTGCATGACAGGGTTTGACTTATGCACTCCGCACGTTGCTTCTCTCCTTGTCTCTGCAGTCACGTCCTCCCTGTCCTCACTCTCCTCCCCATCCTTCACCTCTTCGAGTTCTGCCAAGGATATGAACTCCCCCAGCCTGCAAGTCCAGCCCGCCGCCGGCAATGCCGTCTTTGAAGGGTCAAGTCACGCTGAACCTCAGAACGGGCCCAACGGGCTGGAAGCCGAGCTGGAGCATCTGAGGCAGGCCTTGGATGGCGGTCTGGACACAAAAGAAGCCAAAGAGAAATTCCTCCATGAGGTGGTGAAGATGAGGGTGAAGCAGGAGGAGAAGCTCAACGCCGCCTTGCAGGCCAAGCGCAGTCTCCACCAGGTAATGGGGGAGCCGCCACGGAGCCGATGGCACAGAGGGGGGCCACTAGATTTGAGACGAGTCTCTGGCTGGTGTTCTGTCGAGCTCTCTGGTAGACTCCTCCCGAAAATTCACAGATACAAATTTCAGACACACACACACGTTTGAAAATTCAAAACAATGTTCTTTATACCGAAAATTCAAATAAACCAAGCCCTCTTTTGGTATAGCAAAGAGCACTCGTCTCCAAACTAACTGGTAATTTGTACAAGTCCCTTATCAGTTCTGTGATACTTAGCTTGTAGCTGTGAGGCAATTCACAGTCCTTCTTCTTTCACAAAGTGAAACACACTTTGCTCTGGTTTGGTTTCAAAGCGGGGAAAAATCAACACACAAAGGTCGAAGTCAGCAAGGCAGGCACGAAACACAACGATCAGATAATCCTCCACAATGGCCAAACCCACAGGCTGCTATTTATAGCAGCCTCACTAATTACTACAGCCCCACCCAACCACAGGTGGCCTCATTTTCTTTGATAATAATCTCTCAGTTGTTGTTGCCTATGCATCGCTCTCCTCATGCGTGGCTGTATCATTAACTCTTGTTCCGAATCCAAGGAGGAGCTAGATAATTGATCTCCTTCTGAGCTGTCTGCCACACTCTCCTCCTCCCTGTCACTCATGTCTTCTTGGTCAGAGGAGCCTTCATCATCAGATTCCACTGGGAGCAAAACAGGCCTGCGGCATGTGGATGTCTTCCCCACACCCACAGTTCTTGAGGCAGCAGCTGGGCCAGAGCTAACCACAACAGCTGGGCACTCCAATTTAGCTCTTCTATGCTTCTAACGGCCCATCTGACCGCTGAGCTGGTGGTGGCGCAGCAGGTAGAGTGCTGTACTGCAGGCCACTAAAGCTGACTGTAGATCTGTAGGTCGCGGTTCAAATCTCATTACTGGCTCAAGGTTGACTCAGCCTTCCATCCTTCCGAGGTGGGTCAAATGAGGACCCAGATTGTGGGGACAATAGGCTGGCTCTGTTAAAAAGTGCTATTGCTAACATGTTGTAAATCGCCCTGAGTCTAAGGAGAAGGGCGGCATAAAAATCGAATAAATAAATAAATAAAATCTGGCTCTTTGAAACTCAGATTGGGTGGTGGTGCGTTTTACACGTAGTCATTGATTTACTCAGTTCATTTAGTGACTGCCTGAAGTTACGGCGGTACTGAAAAAAGTGTCTTATGACCCTTGTTCTCACTAAACCTCTCCATGTTCACATGATTTACATTTGGATGCTTGACAAGCGGGTGCATATTTGTGATGGCTGTTAATCCGCCTTGTTGTCCCAGGAGCTGGAGTTCCTCCGCGTGGCCAAGAAGGAGAAGTTGAGGGAGGCGACCGAAGCCAAGCGCAACCTGCGGAAGGAGATCGAACGCCTCCGGGTGGAGAACGAGAAGAAAATGAAAGAGGCCAACGAGTCTCGGATACGGCTCAAGCGGGAACTCGAACAGGCCCGTCAGGTCCGGGTATGCGACAAGGGCTGCGAGGCCGGCCGCCTACGAGCCAAATACTCAGCTCAGGTGAGTGTGGATGCAACAGTGCTCTCTTCCCATCCCGGAAGCCCTCCTCCCTAAAAAATTTAAAATGAAGGAAGCCTCCGAGGTTAGCGGCCCTGCTTTGCAGACTTTTCGACGGAAATCTTTCACAAGAAGGCTCAAGTTCTGAGGTTGAGTCAGACTTGTGAACTGACCTTGCGGGAGAATGTCACCACTAGGATGTCTTTCCCAGCCTCACCTGGTTAACCGAAAAGGCTGCTGGCGAAAATCTCTCTTTGAGAGGCCTCTGTAACGGTCTGCGGGAATGGCCTTGGGAGACGGAGCCAAGGGAGCGGGTAGATAAAGAGACAGCAGAGCCCACAGATGTATAATGGATGGAAATTATTTGGTTCTTTGGGACTGTAAAAGGGAAGGAAAGAAAAAAAAACTCTGTTAAAGTTGTATCTTTACAACGAAGTGGAATTAGCATAGCTTGTCGTGTTTCCTGTCTGGCCTACCTGCTCAGGCTGATACCTGCTGGCTTCAGGAGAGCCGAGGCAGAAAGGGATGTGAAACATGGGTTTTCTGACCGTGACAACTCCACCGCCAAGTGTTAGATGGGAACTGGGTGCGCCAGGTGGTCGCCTGCTGCTTGCACAGCTGGGATGTGGCAGGCAGGAGCCTCAGGTTGCACTGTCTGGGTTTTCCCTGCTAAGCTGCCTCTTGAGGGCATTTGCAGGTGGCTCTGTCCATTTTCAATTTTCTCATGAGGCAGGAAGGGCTCTGTGTGTGAGTGGCACTAATAATGCACCAAGTCTTTCTGCTTTAACAGCCAATTGCTGTACTAACAGAGGGCTTAAATATGACGAGAGAGAGAGAGAGAGAGAGAGAGGAAGGGAGAGGGAGAGACGGAAGGAGCGGGAGAGAGATATAGGGAGAGAGAGAGAGAAAGGGAGAAGGAGAGGGAGAGAGAGAGGAAGAGAGCGAGAGAGCGAGAGAAGAAGGGAGAGAGGGAGACAAACGAAGGGAGAGGGAATGGGAAGGAGGGGGAGAGAGAGACACGAAAGGAGAGGGGGAGAGAAGGGAGATAGAGAGGGAGAGCCGGATTGCTAACTTAGCCAAACCCATAGCCTGCCTCCAGAAAAAGCAACCGAGAAGGACATGGGTCCAAAAAGCTAGGAGAGGGGGGGGGGGGCGCTCACCCACTGAGTGCCCCCCCCCAGTTTGGGGGATCCCGCTAACACTCTGCCTCTTGTCCCACCAGATCGAAGATCTGCAGGTGAAGCTCCAACATGCTGAAGCGGACAGAGAACAGCTGCGCGCTGACCTCTTGCACGAGCGTGAAGCACGCGAGAACTTGGAAAAAGCCGTCAAGGAACTGCAGGAGCAACTCTGGTCGAAGCATAACGACCTGCCCAACAGCACACACAACACCCCAAAAGACCCCGAGAACTGAGACACAACCAACCCCGGCCCCAAGACCGGTGGAAATCCTGCCTGTGGCCCGCGGGGCCGATCCGCGCATAGTAAGGACGACGGCGTGGAAGAGGCTTTCCCCCCCAATCCCTGCATGTGGCTATACCATGGATCTGGTCCCTATATCGGAGGGCAAACGATGTTACTCTCTTTATAACGAAAAGCACTGAATTCTGCCTCTTTTTTAAAAAAAAAAATTCGTATAGCACAACATTTTTCTGTGCCTATAACGTGGAAAAAAAGTGTTTATAAATCTACTCTTTTGAGTCTGCAGCAAAAAAAAAGAAGAAAAAAATTAAAAATGTATTTTTCTTTTCTACTGAAGGGGAGAAAAAAAATAAAAAACCTATCCGGTCAGCAGCATTTGTGGAAATAAGGGACAAGCTTCGAGGGCTGCTACAAATTATATTTACACATATATGTAAATATATACTGTATATGTATACGTACCCTCATACGTAAACACACAAACCCCAACAAGCCTTTTGGTTATAAGCTATTTCAAAAATGCAAACCGTTTTAGTCAAGACGACGTATTAAAATCATTGATGAGATGATTTTTTTTTCCTAAATAAAAAAATATATTATATATGAATGCTGGGGCCAGGAGTGGGATAACTTTTGATGCCTAACGTGTAAATTGGTACAGGTGTTGAAAAGTGTTTCAGGAAAGAAAATAGCCATGAACAATTTCAAATCAAGGGGTTTTTTTGTTTGTTTTTTAAAGGAGAATTTCCAATTTTGGGATTCACCCCCTCCACTTTCAGCCTTTTTTTGGGTTATGCCTAAGTTTTGATCGTTGAAAAAAAAAGAGAGAGAAAAGGTAGTAGACAGCGGAGGGTTGTTTGTACTGTTCAGGAACAGAGCTCGGTCCTAAATCAACCTGGCCTTATGAAATTCAGCATTTGTTCCTTGCAAAGACTCGCTTTGACTCCAAAGCACTTCTGAGTTTTTTAGCAAACCCATCACATCGGGGGGGGGGGGGGGGGGAAGAACAAAAGGAAGAAGTTTGAACCCGAAAAAGGAACCGCTGGATCCATTTCCCCCTCCCAGTTGAATGAGTGAAGGGCACGGGCGCCTGTGTTGTTACATATTTTTTGCGTTGGGGTTTTTTTTAGAAACACAAATCCACCTTCCGTTTTGCTCAGCGAATTCATTCCACTTTTTTTGGATCGACGACGCCTCTGAAATTTGCAGTGTTTTGACGGACTCCTCCTCCTCCTCCACCGGGGCCTACCGCCACAGCCCGCCGAGCGTTTGGGTGCCCTTTGAACGAAATGAGACTTTCGCCTTTGTATTAAAAAAAAAGAGAGAGAGACAAAAAGACTTTTGCTGCTGTGAATAAGCCGACTTTTGTTTATTCTTTCGGGATATTTTTTGTTTTTGTTGGTCATGGGATGGATTTTGTTTCTTTGTTTGTTTGTTTGTCATCTGACAAATGCTTTAATCTTGGGATATGAAGGTGCCGGCAAATCCCCGCGTCCCCAGAGCGTTCTCGGGGTAGGCCTGAGCAAGCCCCCATCTTAAGACACACACACACACAAAAAAACACACACATTTTTTAAAAAGGGAGTGGGGAGAAATTTGAAGTCCCCCACCACCACAACATCGTCACAAGGTTGGGAAACTACGATTGCATAAAGGACCAGCTGCAATTGTGCAATGCCTGGTCAGCCACCGGGGGCGCAAAGAACATGCGCCGTCCCAGGGGATACGGAGTCCACCTTGGCTGCCTTATTACAGAATTTGTCATGGGGTTGTGGTGGGTCCGGAGCTGCTAAGATCCACTTCACGATACTCGAAAGTTTGGTGGCTCTAATGGCGAGAGAGGAAGATGTGAGGCCTGCCGGCAGCCAGCCATTGATCATAGTTTGCTCTTAAGCCAGAATCCTTTCCGCCCTACATACCGGCTTGTTTTGCTAGTCTCAGTTCCGGGGAACGACGGATGTTTTTCAAGTACCAGCCTTTATTACCAGAGTGAAGGCGCTGCATTCACACGTCCCACAAAACCTAAAGCAAGAATCAGTTGTGCAAAAAGGGAGGAGTGTATTCTTGGCTTGTTCGATTTGCTTCCCCCCCTCTCCATGATGGTTTGATTGCAGTTATGGGCAGGACAGAGAAAACACACCAGGATGAAGCCAGAAAAGCCAAAACATAAAGTTTGCATTCCCCATTTGCACGTTGCATAAAAAGCCATATCTGCAGCTGAGAAGCTGACGACAAACAAACTGGGTTTCAAACTGAAGTTGATTGGCCTAAACCAAACTCCCCCCCCCTCCCACTGCTTGGATATTTTTAACGATGCCAAAACCAAATCAAAGCAACCACATTCTGACTTACCTAACACAAGTTCTCCTTCCCATTTCACTAAAACAGAGAAGGGAAACCTCGTTATTTCCCCTTCCCTCTGGGTTTTCCACGCTGCGGCAACCTGTCCTAAAATTAAAGTATTAATTTGCAGTACACTAAAGGAAAAAAATGTATTAATTTTTTTTTTAAAAAGCTGTTATTATCCATTCTAATAGCCATTGTACGGCATGAATGTTGAAAAAAAGGAGGATAGTACATTTACGGGAGAGGGTGGGAGACTAGTTAAGCAACAGTATAAATACAAAGGAAGATTTATTGGGGGGGGGGAAGGAATCAGGTTACTTAGGCAAAAAAAACCAACAATACAACACACAAACACATGAGAAAAGCACGAAAACCGCTCGGTGAACAAGCTTGCATGATAACAACTTTTGTCTAAGTTTGAGATCTCTTCTGCCCTTCTTCCTTTGCAACGAATGGGTTCAGCTCTAAAAGTGCAATGCAAAAAGAAAAAAAAGAAGAAAAAAAGGAATATTGATTGTGTTTATGCAGTTATTTTTTTAATGTGAGGTTTTTTTTTAAAAAAAAGAAATTTGCTTTGTATGTTTTTTTCCCCTGCAGTTATTAAAAAAGAACATATGCATGAAAATTAAAATTTTTACCATACCTATATTAATTAATGGGCATTATTAGTGTCTTATGTAAAAGTACATAAAGGTTTCCCTCACCCACCCACCCCACCTCCTCAAAAGATCCCCTCAGCTGTCTGAATTTTTCACTTTCACTCTTTGCTTTCTGTCTAACAGGTGGAAGATGCCCTCTTAACACAAAACTCAGGCTGGCTAAGTCAAGGCCATTGTCTCCTTTTCGTGGGGTGGGGTTGGAAAGGGTTGAGGAAATTTCCCATAGATTCCACACGCCAGAGATTGACAAAAAAGAAATTGATGCTCCTGGCAAAGAGGAAAGAAATAAATCTCTCGGTTGCCAGCACTGTGGAAAAAGCTCCCCTCCTCTTATCCCCCAAAATTCCAGAAAGACAAGCAAAACAAATCAGAATTATGGGTTATCCAGCTCCCCAACACCTGCGTACTTTGGATGGGCCTTTCCATTTTTGCAGTGTCACCTCCCTCCACCCCACCTGTGAAATTGACCTGTGTGAAAGATGATGCTGCCTAAAAGATGATGCATGGATGTCCAACTGTATCATAGGTGGTTATTGAAACGGGTGTCCAAGTGCCGCCTCTATGTTGGTTGAGGCAGGCAGGGTTCCCCTGGGTCCCATTTGTTGGGGGTCAGGGGAAAGGGAGGGTCTTGCCTTCTCCTTCTGCTCAAGATCCCCATGGACAATTGGGCCACTGTGGGACACAGAATGCTGGACTCGATGGGCTTTGGCCAGTTTCAGCAGGGCTCTTCTTAGGTTCTTAGGTTGTGTGTGTGTTTTGTGTCCTTGTGCGTTTGGGTGGGTGGGAAAGACGTGCCCTCTTGAGACAGTTTTAAAACCAGCATCCTCGCTCGCTCGCATCGAAAAGGGGCTGTGGGTAGCCCATCGTGCTTTTCCAGGAAGAAAGGTGGGGAAAAGACAAGCGATTCTGCCTGTGGTCGGGGCCCACAATTTGCTTGGAAGAACAGAATGGAATGGAACCGAATGGAATTATTTACTGGCCAGGTGTGTTTGGACCCACAAGGAATTTGTCTTTGGTGCAAGGCTCTCAGTGTACGTAAAAAGAAAGATAAGCTCACCAAGAATCACGAGGAACAACATTTAATGATTGCCATCGGGTGCAAATAAGCAATCAGGAAACTATCAATATTAATATAAATCATATGGATACAAGCAACCAAGTTACAGTCATACAGTCCTAAGTGGGGGGAGGAGGGTGATGGGAACGATGCGAAGACTAATAGCAATAGTAATGCAGCCTTAGTGAATAGATAGAAGTCCTCACAACCTCAGCCTGAGGTGCCACCATCGGGATGGAGAAGAATTGAAGCAGAGGGTATATGGTTCTCCCTTAAGTCATGTTGCTCAACCATTGCCCTTTAAAGACGGACGGACTTCAACTCCCAGAATCCCCCAGGTAGCTTTGGTGGCTGGGGAATTCTGGGAAGTCCACCAGCATCACTGGTTTAAACCTTTCTGGTTTTGCTCCCTTAGTTACCTGGTTTAATTTGGGGAGCGAGGTGGGTGGGTGGGTTGTATATTGGTGTGCATTTTATTCCCCCTTCCATTTCCTTACAAAGAGGTATTTGAAAAGGGAGGGGCTTTATTACATAAATAATATACATAAATATGAATACATATACTGTATAATGTATCTAAAGACTGTATATGCAGTTTAATTCAATTTTTAAAGAAATGCCCAGCTACCTTTTAATGGGCTGGGATGATATATATACAGATACACACACACATACTGCTCAAAAAAATAAAAATAAAGGGAAGACTTAAACAACACAATATAACTCCAAGGAAATCAAACTTCTGTGAAATCGAACTGTCCACTTAGGAAGCAACACTGATTGACAATTCCACATTCAAATTTGTACAGAACAAAGTATTCAATGAGAATATTTCATTCATTCAGATCTAGGATGTGTTCTTTGAGTGTTCCCTTTATTTTTTTGAGCAGTGTATGTGTATATATAACATACCAACAGCAATAACATACTGATGTCTATGGAGCAGCTAAGAATGATAAAAATAATAATAATTATCTGCTATTTCAAATGGAACTTACCCAATGTAAAATAAAAGCATCAAACACTGTAAATACGTCCTTTACAGCTGTATAATAAGGGTATATGGAGTTTACTTTTTGAGATTCTTTTTCTTCTTACCGAGCGGTTTTGTTTTACAACTTAATGCTCTGAAATGAAGAAAAATTTGAAATTGATTAAAGTCCCACCACTAAGAAATACCAATTTATTTCGGAATTTTAATGTCAGTCCCACTATTTGCATCTTATCGTCCTGCTTCATCGTATTTTATGGTTACAAATAAAATAAAATGGGAGATTTCCTTCGCTAATTCAAGCAGTTCATGTATCCTCTTCAAGAGAGAGGATTTTTTTAAAAAGAAGAAACAAAATAGTTCTGGTTTCTACAGAGGGACTCGAACTGTAATTTTTGATTATAGATTTTTCTTAAAAAATTAGCGCATTTTTGCCTTGGTCCCACCACTGCTGCTAACAGTTCGATGCCTTCCCTGTTTTAGATTGATTTTTATTGTAATAAAATTTGCTTGCCTGGGTGACAGAAAAAGAGGGGGAAATAAATTGACAACCCTTCACTCTCTCTCCCCCCACAACTTGGACCCAGAGAATATTGTAACACAAAGGACTTTTATCAAAGTATGTATAAAAATAGTTATGCTTATAAATACATCTGAGTGACTGAATGTACAGTATATAGACTCATTATCGCTAATAAAATTGTCCGGGAAAATAAGTCAAAACCCAGTAAAAAGTATGTTATTTTTACTATTAAAAGAAAGTTTGCATAATCACCCCAATTGAGTATCCATGTGATTAAAAAACAAACAAACACCCATTTGAGACGTGGGGGCATAAATTGTTTTTTGAAGACTATCCAGTTCCTTTGAGTGACCGTTCAAAGTTACAACGGCAACATAATAAAGGGACAAAAATTAACATACTTCTCTGCACTAGGAGAAATGTGAAAAAGGGAGACTACTATAGATCTACTTTGGTTTTATTTGCCTTCATCAGGTAGCCAATATACAGTGGTACCTCTACCTAAGAATGCCCCTACTTATGAATTTTTCTAGATAAGAACCGGGTGATCAAGATTTTTTGGCCTCTTCTCAAGAAGCATTTTCCACTTACAAACCCGAGCCTCCGAAACTGTAACCAGAGAAGGCAGGGAGAAGCCTCCGTGGGGCCTCTCTAAGAATCTCCTGGGAGGAAACAGGGCCAGAAAAGGTGGGGAGAAGCCTCCGTGGGGCCTCTCTAGGAATCTCCTGGGAGGAAACAGGGCCGGAAAAGGCAGGGTGAAGCCTCCGTGGGGCCTCTCTAGGAATATCCTGGGAGGAAACAGGGACAGAAAAGGCAGGGTGAAGCCTCTGTGGGGCCTCTCTGGGAATATCCTGGGAGGAAACAGGGCCGGAAAAGGCGGGGAGAAGCCTCCGTGGGGCCTCTCTCAGAATCTTGTTGTGAGCCGCCCCGAATCTGCGGAGAGGGGCGGCATACAAATCTAATAAATCAAATCAAATCAATCTCCTGGGAGGAAACAGGGCCAGAAAAGGCGGGGAGAAGCCTCCATGGGGCCTCTCTAAGAATCTCCTGGGAGGAAACAGAGACGGAAAAGGCAGGGAGAAGCCTCCGTGAGGCCTCTCTCCTGGGAGGAAACAGGGCCTCCACCCTCCCCGTGGTTTCCCCAATCACACGCATTATTTGCTTCTACATTGATTCCTATGGGAAAAATTGCTTCTTACAAACCTTTCTACTTAAGAACCTGGTCACAGAACGAATTAAGTTCGTACGTAGAGGTACCACTGTATATATGGAATTTGAATGCAGTGACCCACTTCCTAACTTAAATTGTAATTAGATTGGTGGGCATTGGATTTGTTACTATGTACTGTTTTTACTATTGTTGTGAGCCGCCCCGAGTTTGCGGAGAGGGGCGGCATATAAATCCAATAAATCTAATTTAATCTAATCACTTAAAACCTCTTAATTCTTTTGGTGGGAAGGAAAAGAGACAGTGTCTCATGTTCCTTGCTCCCAAAATGAGATTCTCCATAGAGGTGACTCAACAGAAGCTTAAACACCACCTAGCCAGGACATGTTCTAATCCGCAAATACATTTTTTGTTTTTGTTTTAAATTGTGTAAATCGATTATTACACCTTTCTAAGGTAGGAAGGAGTTTTGTGATTCAAGGGAAAGGAACTTAGTATAGTTCAAGAAACAAGTTCAATGGTGCATAGACTTCGCTCCAAATGTTTGGGAATTTTTACTCCCTGGAAAGGAAAATAAATAAAAGCACAAGGATCTTGTTTCCCTCCTTAAGCGCCTTTTCGAAAATGGTTCTATGAAGGAAGGAGGGACTGAGCAAAGTTTCACATAATCCGGCATCTCTTAAGTGAGCCGCCTAAATTTGACAAGGGCTTTAAGCATTTTGGTTGCACCCTACTACAAAATTATCTCATGTCATCCAACTGACATGGATTTACCTGGCTCTTTTTGGAAAAAAAAAATCTGGTGGTGGAGAGTTCCGTAAGTTCAATACGCTTCATTTCACTAAACATTCGGTTCTGTCGTCCTGGATGAAAACTACTACAGAGTTTTTGGAGATGAGAAAGATGTAATTTTTTTTTACTAGTTTTTTTCCCTACTGGTACCATGCATATGAATATTATTATACAGTGGTACCTCATCTTACGAACCCCTCTTCATACGAACTTTTCATGATATGAACCCGGTGCTTAAGATATTTTGCCTCTTCTCCCAAACTATTTTCACCTTACGAACCTGAGCCGCTGCCGTTGGGATGCCCCGCCTCCAGAGTTCCGTTGCCAGCCAAAGCGAGGGCATTCCCCTGAGGATCCCCTCGCTGGGATTCAAAGCAGCGCTGGCAAAAATAAAGGGAATCCCAGTGAGGGGAGCCCCAGAAGAATCCCCGTGCTTCAGCTGGCAATGGAAGTCCAGCGGTGGGGATTCCCAGTGGCGCAAGGCAAAAGGGGAGACTTTTGGGATGGGGTTGCACGCATTATTTGCTTTTACATTGATTCCTATAGGGAAAATTCTTTGTCTTACAAGTTTAAGTTTAAGTTTAATCAGATTTGTATGCCGCCCCTCTCCGCAGACTCGGGGCGGCTCACAGCAATAACAATACAATGTAAAACAAATCTAATATTTAAGTTAATTTAAAAAAACACCACAAATTAAAACCAATCATACACACTAGCGTACCATGCATAAATTTTATAAGCCTAGGGGGAGGGAACATGTCAATTCCCCCATGCCTGACGACAGAGGTGGGTTTTAAGGAGCTTACGAAAGGCTAGGAGGGTGGGGGCAACTCTGATATCTGGGGGGAATTGGTTCCAAAGGGTCGGGGCCGCCACAGAGAAGGCTTACAAACTTTTCATCTTACGAATCTGGTCATGGAACGAATTAAGTTCGTAAGATGAGGTGTCACTGCATTCTAATGTTTCTTCTTATTTTTTTCTTATTACTAGCATTGGGTATATGAATATTATTATATCTTTACATATTGCCAATATGGAGTTGACAAAACAAATAAAATAAATGAATAATGGCAGGAGGTAGAATCGGGAGTCGCAGCATCATTTTGGTGGTTGTTTTGAGAGGCAGAAGATTCAGCAGGTTGGAAAAAGGAGCGGGAGACGATTTTAATCCTCAGCTGTGTTGAGAAGCTGGTTTTGCCTCAATTTAAACTCCCAAAGACCGGCAAACCCCAAAGACTTGGCATTGCATTTCACCTCCCCCGTCCTGCTATGAAAGGTACGCCCGGTCTTTTCCAGACAGTCTAACATCTGTTTTCGCAGACACCTTTACGAGGCAAATGTGCTAGATTTATGCCAGCTCTCGCCTAGGTGTGAACCAAAATACGGAGAGGCAGCTTCAAACAGGGCTTTTTTTCCAGCACTCCGTGAATTTATCGAACGATATAAACCAAATAAAACAACAGTCCTTCAATCAAATAGCCGATTCTTCCTTCTGGGAACAGATGTGAGGGAGGGCCTTCAGATTCTGGGAGGGCCTTCTCTGTGGCCATCCCAGCTCTATGGAACCAAGTACCCCCCAATGTCCGTACTGTTCCCACCCTACTGGCCTTCTGTAAGGCCACGAAGACCTTCGCCAGCAGGCCTGGGGAGCCCTGAACTAACAACTGACAGGGCCACATTGTATGGATGGTATGTACGTATGGGATTATGACTGTTTTATATTAACTGGGTTTCTTTTAATACAGGGTTTTACATAGTTTAGATTATATTCGACTTCTATTCACCCTGAGTTTTCAGAGAAGGACGGCATACAAATCTAATAAATAATAATCATAGAAACATAGAAGATTGACGGCAGAAAAAAGACCTCTTGGTCCATCTAGTATGCCCTTATACTATTTCCTGTATTTTATCTTAGGATGGGTCTATGTTTATCCCAGGCATGTTTAAATTCAGTTCCTGTGGATTTCCCAACCACGTTTGCTGGAAGTTTGTTCCAAGCATCTACTACTCTTTCTGTCAAATAATATTTTCTCACGTTGCTTCTGATCTTTCCCCCAACTAACCTCAGATTGTGCCCCCTTGTTCTTGTGTTCACTTTCCTATTAAAGGACACTTCCCTCCTGAACCTTATTTAACCCTTGAACATATTTAAATGTTTCGATCATGTCCCCCCTTTCCCTTCTGTCCTCCAGACTATACAGGTTGAGTTCATGAAGCCTTTCCTGATCAGTTTTATGCTTAAGACTTTCCACCATTTTGGTCGCCTGTTATTAATAATAATAATAACAACAACAACAACAACAACAATTTGTATTTAGATTTATATTATTATTGTAAGCCTCCTTGAGTCCTTCGGAATTGGCGGCATAGAAGTTGAATAGATAAAATAATAAAAATGCGATCAAAGTCTTCCAGTTTTACACCCATCCAAAAGTGATGATGAGGGTGTGGGTGGGAGGAGAAGATTGACAGGGAATTTGAGAGGAGTGGGTGTGTTTTTGTGTGTATATGCATGTGTGTGTAACTTATGGGGTAGGTAGCTTCCTGTTCCTGAATCAGCTAAACAGCAGATTCTAACAGTATATTCACTATCACTAAATTCTAACAGTATATTCACTATCTTAATTAGGGTAAAACAATGGTTCCAACACACACACACACACACACACACCTTGGCAACTTCAAGATGTGTGGGCCAGCCAGCATGAGAATCTGCCCCCCCTCCCCCAAAATTGGGTGGCCTACATAGGCTAATTCTTCCAAAGTTCTTCCGGAACATAAAATCTGCAGGTTGGGCTTGGTAAAAATTAACTATAGCTGTTAGTGGATGGTGAAAAAGAGGAAAGAACATGTATTTACTTACCTGAAAGTTAAGGTCCTTCCTTCCTCCCTTCCCTCTCCCCCTCCTTTTCTTCCTTCCCTTTTTCCCATTCTTACCTCCCTCCCTTCCTCCCCCTCCCTCCCTCCTTTTCTTCCTTCCCCTTTTCCCATTCTTACCTCCCTCCCTTCCTCCCTTCCCTCCTTCCCTCTTTTTCTTCCTTCCCTTTTTCCCATTCTTACCTCCCTCCCTTCCTCCCTTCCCTCCTTCCCTCTTTTTCTTCCTTCCCTTTTTCCCATTCTTACCCTCCTTCCTTCCTTCCTTCTACCTCCCTCTTTTTCTTCCTTCCCTTTTTCCCATTCTTACCTCCCTCCCTTCCTCCCTTCCCTCTTTTTCTTCCTTCCCTTTTTCCCATTCTTACCTCCCTCCCTCCCTCCCTTTCCACCTTCCCTCTTTTTCTTCCTTCCCTTTTCCCCATTCTTACCTTCCTTGCTTCCTTCCTTCCCACCAGTTCAAACTGCTGTACAGAAAAAAAGAAGACTCTTATTGATATTTCTGCAAACAAATGGCAACTTCTGCTTATAAAACTCTACATTTTCCTGCTATCCCAATAAAACTTGTATAAAAGGGTTTTTGTTTTGTTTTTTTGGTTTCGTTTTGGGACAAAATCAGACATTCTTTGCAAAAAGGCAATTCTGGGAGTAAATGATTGTCCTGTATGGATGCTTAACCCAGGTTGGTTCAACCTTTGCAAATGTTAAAAAGACCTCTGGGCTTCAACTCCCATGCTGGCTGGGGAATTCTGGGAGCTGGAATCCACAAGTCTTTCAAGTGGCCAAGGTTGGAGACCCTTGTTCTAACCCCACAGGAGGGCTCTCTCTTTGCTTCCTTTGCAGCTTAGAGAGGAGATTGTGATCCCTTGAACCAAGGACGGCAAATGTTTGAACCTGGATGAATGCTGGTTTCTCTTGGCTTTCATTCTTCTTCATCTTTTAGTTTGTTTGTTTCAATCAATTCGTAACTTCCTAACCGACTTTCAGAGAACGCAAAGTCTCACATTCCATATTTTTTGGAGTATAAAAGAGGCTGAAAATTTGGGTGCATCTTATACTCTTGAATGTAGCTTTTTCAAATCTTTTTTTAAGCCGTAAGGAGGCATTAACGATCTTCCCAGCTTGCAAGCTTGTTTTCATTGCTACTCCCTCCAAAAAAGATTTTTTCAGCCCCAACAAGGGGCTAACGATCTTCCCAATTTGTAGGATTTTTCATTCCTACTCCGAAGGTTTTTTCCCCAGCCCTAAGTCTTTGCAGTCTTGTTTTCATTGCTGCTCCCTCCGAAAAAGCTTTTTTCAGCCCTAATGAGGTGATAAGTATCTTCCCAGGAGTTTTTCATTCCTACTCCCTCCAAAGAATGATTTTCCAGCCCTAAGAATTTGCAGGTTTGTTTTCATTGCTACTCCCTCCAAATAAGGGTTTTTTCCAGCCCTAGCCTGGGGATATAATAATGTGCTGAAGCTGACCACATTAAGGGCGCTAGCCAGATGAATACCTAGTAGGCAAATCCCCCCCCCCCCTATTTTCTTCCTCCAAAACTAAGGTGCATTTTATGCTCTGGTGCATCTTATACGTTTTTTCCTTCCCCCTTTTTTCAGTAACAAATCTCTTTTTTTACTGTAATACAGCTATCCGATCTGTATCTCGCATGCCCTTTCAAAGTTATGTTGGAGGTTAGCGGGACATAGGCCGGGGACGAATTCACTGGCAGTGGTTCCAAGATTCAGTGACAGCTGCTGAAAACAGCTCCCAAAGCCCATGCAAGGGCCTCTCTTGTTCTCTTTGGATTGTCTTCCAAGTGTCCTTCAGATACGCTATTCTCCGGTCGTAAAGGGAGACAAACCATCTCCATTAAACCAGCCAGCCTCGCTGCCCCGAAGGGTCTTTGGGATTAAATAAGTGGGCTAACATATGAGCTGCTGTAATATTTTGATCAATCCTCCATGGGTCATAGAAACATAGAAGATTGAGGGCAGAAAAAGACCTCCTGGTCCATCTAGTCTGCCCTTATACTATTTTTCCTGTATTGTATCTTAGGATGGATCTATGTTTATCCCAGGCATGTTTCAATTCAGTTCTTGTGGATTGACCAATGATGTCTGCTGGAAAATTGTTCCAAGCATCTATGACTTTGTCAGTCAAATAATATTTTCTCACGTTGCTTCTGATCTTTCCCCCAATTAACATCAGATTGTGCCCCCTTGTTCTTGGGTTCACTTTCCTATTAAAAACACTTCCCTCCTGAGCCTTATTTAACCCTTTAACGTATTTAAATGTTTCGATCATGTCCCCCCTTTCCCTTCTGTCCTCCAGACTCTACAGATTGAGTTCATGAAGCCTTTCCTGATAAGTTTGATGCTAAAGACTTTCCACCATTTTTGTAGCCTGTCTTTGGACCTGTTCAGTTTTATCAATCTCTTTTTGTAGGTGAGGTCTCTAGAACTGAACACAGTATTATTCCAAATGGGGTCTCACCAGCGCTCTATACAGCGGGATCACAATCTCCCTCTTCCTGCTTGTTATAGCTCTAGCTATGCAGCCAAAAATTCTACTCGCTTTCCCTACCGCCTGACTGCACTGTTCATCCACTACCCCTAAATCCTTCTCTTCGGAAGCTTTTGCTAACCCAGAACTGCCCATGCAAGACTCAGATGGAGGATTCCTTCTCCCCAAGTGCATTATTTTACATTAGGAAACATTCAACTGCAGTTTCCATTGCTTTCCATTTGTAAACTAAAGATTCCAATCAAGAGGTAAAAATTAGTTGCCCGGAGTCTCTTGTTAGCGAGCCGAGTGACTTATAAATGTAATGTTTTTGATAAATAAATATTTCGCTCCCCTTTCGCTCGTAATTCCTTTCTGGAGCATTTCCAGTTTTGCCTCCTGCTAGCAAGCGTGGGTTTGCATCTCTAGATTGGCCTGTGCATGTCTGTGCAGTGTGTGTGTGTGTACAATTTTGACCGACTGGTTCTAATCTCCACCTGCGTATGCCTCATAGGGACAAGCCACAAATATTTCAGCAATTTGATTTATGAACCCCCCAGCAAAATCTTTGCCAGGGGAGACATCCTGTGAGCACCATGATTGATGGCGTCTTGCAAACCTCATAGTTTTTAACACTGCTGCTCACATGGTTTTCTGAAGTGGGGAGAATTATTGGGGGGAGGGAGGGAAGGAAGGAAGGAGGGAGGAAGGAAGGAAAGTGGGAGGGAGGAAGGAAGGAAGGGAGGGAGGCAGGGGAGGGAAGGAAGGGAAGGAAGGAAGGAATGGGGAAGGAAGGAAAGGAGGGAAAAAGGAAAGAAGGAAGAGGGAGGGAGGGAAGGAAGGAAGGAAGAAGGGAGGAAAGGAGAGAAAGGAGGGAGGAAAGAAGGAAGGAGGGAAGGAAGGAAGGGAAGGGAAGGAAGGAAGGAGGGGGGAGGGAAGGAAGGGGGAAGGAAGGAAAGGAGGGAAAAAGGAAAGAAGGAGGAGGGAGGGAGGGAAGGAAGGAAGGAAGAAAGGAGAAAAGAAGGAAGGAAAGAAAGAAGGAAGAAGGGAGAGAGGGAAAAAGGAAAGAAGGAGGAGGGAGGGAAGGAAAAAAGAAAGGAAGAAGGGAGGGAAAGGAGGGAAGAACAGGAGGGAGGAAAGAGGGAAGAAGGAAGGACGAAGGAAGGAAGGAAAGAAAGTGGGAGGGAGGGAAGGAGGGAGTAAAGCATGCAAGAAGGAGGGAGGTGGTGGTGGATTGGACTAAGAAAAAAAATGAGAATCTGTTGATTTATCTGCAAAAAATGCAGATTGCTAAGGGTGGGGGAGAAATCCCTTCCAAGGCAGCATTTTAAAAAAAACCAGCAGAGTGATTCAAACTAGCCGTAGCTCCATCGCTTCTTGATCAAGAAACCGATTTTGAATTCCCTCTGGCTTCTCGTATGAACCGTGCTGAAAACATTGCAGGTTCAGAATGCAACTTTTTCCCTCTTCAACTTTTCAAACTTCCACTGAGCTAATAGGACCCAAGCAGAAAACTGAAAGGAAAGATTTCTTATCTAACCACAGCTATAAAGTCCATTCTCTTTTTTCTGAAAACAGGGTCTATGAAGAGAGGGCCTCTTAGCAAGGACTTTACTTCAAAAAGTAGGCTATTATTTTCAAATCTCAGACATCCGGCCCAAAGCATAGCTTCTGCATCGGTTAATATGTCTCGGGAAGAGTCGATAAAACAATTTTCTTCAGTAAAGCAAAAATACAACATTGGTTGCACTTCGGTGCAGAATGGTTGAAGAACAGTTGCAGGAAACAATACAAAACTGGTATCAGTGCCTGGTGGAACACATTCAATTTGAAATTATGGAAATTAAAATTAATGCAATCACTGAAAATAAAGTGGGAAAACCGATGGGAAGATGGAACAGGGTCAGAGGTTTTATGGCTAGAATTCGAGACCGAGCCATAAAGAACAAATTGGAGTCACTCTACACTTTGCAAATACGTTGATCTTCCTGGTTTTAAAAAATTATAAATTAGTACAGTACACCCTCATTTGGTGGAGGGACTGAATGAATGTTGCTTGGGGACAGGAGCACATTTCACTGTGCACTGTTTTGTGTTGTGTGTATTCTTTTATATCATAAAAATCAATAATATATATATATTTTTTAAAAAGAACAGTTGCAGGAACTGGATATGTCTAGGAATTGGGTAGATCTATAGAACTTAAAGCAACTTAAAAATAAGAAGAAATATCCTGACAGTGAGAACAATTAAGCAGCGGAACAGCTTGCCACCAGAGGTTGTGAATGCTCCAATACTGGAAGTTTTAAAGATTTTATTATTTATTATTTTTATTTATTAGACTTGTATGCCGCCCCTCTCTGAAGACCCGAGGCGGCTCACAACAGTAACAAAAACAATATAGTAGTAGAACAAATCTAATATTAAAAAACATATAAAATCCTATCATTATTTTAAAAAACCAAACAGCACATTCATACCAAACATAAAACAAAGTATAAAAAAGCCTGGGGGAAAAAGGTGTCTCAACTCCCCCATGCTTGGCGGTATAAGTGAGTCTTGAGTAGTTTACGAAAGACAGAGAGGGTGGGGGCAGTTCTAATCTCTGGGGGGAGTTGGTTCCAGAGGGCCGGGGCCGCCACAGAGAAGGCTCTTCCCCTGGGGCCCACCAAACAACATTGTTTGGTCAACGGGACTCGGAGAAGGCCAACTCTGTGGGACCTTATCGGTCTCTGGGATTCGTGCGGTAGATGTTGAATAATCATTTGTCTGAAGAGGTGTAGGGCCTCCTGCTTGAGCAGGGGGTTGGACTAGAAGACCTCTAAGGCCCCGTTCCAACTCTGTAATTCTCTTATATACCGTTAGGTGAAAATTAACTCCCAAGAAAAAATGGATCTGCTGCTAGGGCCGGTTCCAGCCCTTAGCTGGATAAATTCCTAACTTCAATTGCTGCACAGAGGAAAAATTTGCAGCCACCATTTCACTTGGAAGAAATGGCTGCCAAGCTGATGTGGCCATGAAAATATGTGGAAAGAAAATGAAGGAAAAATAAAATAAAAAGAAAATAGAATTTCTGGTAAGGCTGCAGTCAGAACTGGGTGGAACCGGAGGGGTAGGGAAGGCAGTCTGAAAAAATATTCGGTGGGTGCCAAGATGACGAAGATCAAGAAGAAGGAAGAGGGTGGGGTGGGTGACGACTCCGTTTTTTCTAATAAAAATATTATTCCGTTGACATGAAAACACTGATTATTTCACACATGGAAGGCTGCAACAGGACAGAAGTAATTTAGTTCTGACTAAATACAGAGAAATGGGGGGGGAACAACTTTTGGGGGGGAAACGCAATAAATCCTCGATTCTGCAGGGGGAGAAACAGGCAGATGCCCATCTGCGGAGGAACATCTGCAATTCTCAGCAGTCCAGAGGTGATGTGAGGCATGCTGGGAGTTGTAGTTTGATGGTTTGGATGGCTATGGAATCATAGAGTTGGAAGGGACCTTGGAGGTCTCCTAGTCCAACCTTCTGCTTAGGCAGGAAACCCTACACTACTTTAGATAAATGGTTTTCCAACATCTTAAAAACTTCCAGTGTTGGAGCATTCACAACTTTTGGAGGCAAGCTGTCCCACTGGTTAATTGTTCTGATTGTCAGGATATTTCTCCTTAATTCTAAGTTGCTTCTCTCCTTGTTTAGTTTACACCCATTGCTTCTTATTCTACACTCACGAGTCTCTTTTGTAAACCGTTCAGACAACCAGTTTCAACCACGGGCTCACACAACGACAGAGGCCGAGACAAGGTGCCCAAATGCCCCTTGCGTTGGCCTCTGGACCTTCTCTTCGAGGGATCTTTCTCTCCGTCACTCCGAAGCCCATCTTTCCGGCTTGTCTGGGCGGCCAACTACAGACTTGTGAGCCCGGTGGAAGTTCCCACCTTTCCTTTCTTCCTGCCCTAAAGGAAAGCCGGCCAGATGGCAGCTGACGGGGGAAAGAGATTTCATTCAAGTTGAGAGTTCTGACCTACTTTTTTTACAAAAGGCTGAGGAGGAAGACAGCTTGGAGGAGTGGGGGGGGGGGAGAATAAGGGAAGGAGGGGAAGAAGAAGGGAATGCAGGCTGAGAGGCTCTTGGTCCCACTGGGGTGGGGGCTCAAAGTGGAAGCACCCCCAGGCCTCAGTCACAGGATTTTATGTGACCCCAAAGTTGCAGAAGAGAGAGAGAGGGGGGATATAAAGCATCAAAATTGCTACTTGCTTCTAGGTACTACCATATCGCAAGATCCAAAATGGTCACCAAAGATCAAAAAAGTCATCAAAAAATTAGAAGTAACATGAGAAAATATTATTTGACTGAAAGAGTAGTAGATGCTTGGAACAAACTTCCAGCAGACGTGGTTGGTTGATCCACGGGAACTGAATTTAAATATGCCTGGGATAAACAACGATCCATGCTAAGATAAAATACAAGAAATAGATGGACCACGAGGTGTTTTTCTGCTGTCAATCTTCTATGTTTCTATGTTTCTAAAAGCACAACAAAGAATGTTCTTTCGGCGCCAACTCAGGAAGCTCAAACTGCCCAAGGAGCTGCTGATCCAGTTCTACAGAGGAATCATTGAGACTGTCATCTGCCCCTCTATAACTATATGGTTCGGTTCTGCAATCCAACAAGACCGACACAGACTTCAGAGGAGAATCAGAACTGCAGAAAAAACAATGGCTGCCAACCGCCTTCCATTGAGGACCTGTATACTGCACGAGTCAAAAAGAGGGCGGGGAAAATATTTACGGACCCCTCACATCCTGAACATAAACTGTTTCAACTCCTACCCTCAAAACGACACTACAGAGCACTGCACACCAGAACAAACAGATACAAGAACAGTTTTCCCCCCGAACGCCATCACTCTGCTAAACAAATAATGCCCTCAACACTGTCAAACTATTCACTAAGGCTTCATTACTATTCTTACTATTAGTCTTCTTATCGTTCCTATCACCCATCTCCTCTCACAAATGACTGTATTATAACTTTATTGCTTGTATCCTTACGATTGTATCCTTACGATCAGTAACTGGCTCTTAATATGATTTGATTGCTTATTTGTACCCAGACTTATCATTAGGTGTTGTACCTTATGATTCTTGATAAACATATCTTTTCTTTTATGTACACTGAGAGCATCTGCACCAAGACAAATTCCTTGTGTGTCCAATCACACTTGGCCAATAAAAAATTCTATTCTATTCTATTCCATTCTATTCTAATGTCTACTCTATTCTAATTTCTATTCCATTCTAATTTCTATTCTATTCCATTCTAATTTCTATTCTATTCTAATTTCTATTCCATTCTAATTTCTATTCTATTCTAATTTCTATTCCATTCTAATTTCTATTCTATCCCATTCTAATTTTCTATTCTATTCTATTCTAATTTCTATTCTATTCTAATTTCTATTCCATTCTAACTTCTATTCTATTCTATTCCATTCTAATTTCTATTCTATTCTAATTTCTATTCCATTCTAATTTCTATTCCATTCTAACTTCTATTCCATTCTAACTTCTATTCTATTCTATTCTAATTTCTATTCTGTTTTCTATTCTATTTCTATTCTATTCTCTATATTCTATATTCTATATTCTATTCTTATTTCTATTCTATTTTCTAATCTATTCTAGTCCAATTCTGTACTATTTTCTTCTTAACTAGTGATTGAAATCTCTCTTTTTCCTCCACCGTTGTTGCCTTGCAAATGTGCCAGAGGGCTTAGGTTCCTCTTCTATGTGTAAGGTTGTCTTCTCTTCTGCTTCCCTTTCCTCTTTGAAAAAAGAAAAAACAGAAAGAAAAAAAAGAAGGAAGGAAGAAAAAAAATCACTTAGAAATTGCAGGTTTGATGGCCTCGTCTCGTCTGACAGCCGGCTGGATAATTTGTCTCTCGGCTCCAGGAGGGGATGATGGAAGTCAATTTGACAGCTGCAAAACTCCCCGAGGATCCTGGACCCGGCAATAGCGGCAAGCGTGCAGAGCAGCGACAGACACAACAGCGAATTCGGAATACCAATGAAGCCGTCTGCCAAAGGGGCCGCCGAGCCGGGCCCAGTGCAGTGAATCACGGTGGGCGCAGACGACTGGGGGGGGGGGGCAATTATGGTTATTACAAAAAAAAAAAAGGGGGGGCACGGAGGGGGCCCCTGGGGGAGAGGGGTGGCACTTGGAGGGGAGGGCAGAAATGCCCCCCAACCTTATTCTGGGAATTGTACACGGAGGATAACAGAAAGGTTATCGGCAGCACTTCAGAAATTTTGACCCCAGATTTGGCTGGGTTTTTTGGTTTCTTTCTTTCTTTCCTTTCTTTCTTTCTTTCTTTTTCTTTTCTTTCTTTCTTTTCTTTCTTTCTTTCATAGAAACATAGAAGATTGACGGCAGAAAAAGACCTCATGGTCCATCCAGTCTGCCCTTATACTATTTCTGTATTTTGTCTTATGATGGATATATGCTTACCCTAGGCATGTTTAAATTCAGTTCCTTCCTTCCTTCCTTCCTTCCTTCCTTCCTTCCTTCCTTCCTTTCATAGAAACGCAGAAAAAGACCTCATGGTCCATCTAGTCTGCCCTTATACTATTTCCTGTATTTTATCTTAGAATGGATATATGTTTATCCCAGGCATGTTTAAATTCTCTTTTTCTTTCTTTCTTTCTTTCTTTCTTTCTCTTTCTTCCTTCCTTCCTTCTCTTCCTTCCTTCTTATTAACTTATTTACTTACTTACATATTAGAGTTATATGCCGCCCTTCACCGAGGACTCAGGGCGGCTCACAACATATCAAAACAATATATGTCTTTAAAAACCCTGATAGCATTTAAAATCACTTGTTCCCATTCGCACAGCAAAACATACATAAATTTCTCACCATGGATGTTAAGTGAATTGCTTCAGTTGTTAAGTGAACAGCATGGGGTGTGTTGTGGTCCATTCATGTTCCGCAGAGTCTTCGGAGAGGGGCGGCATACAAATCTAAATAATAAAAAATAAATTAAAAAACCTGTCGTAAATGTAAACGTCTGAATGTTGATCACGTGAGCATGGGGATGCTGCAGAGGTTGTAAGTGTGAAAAACAGTCGTCAGTCGCTCTTTTTAGTGCTTCTGTAACTTTTAAAACAGTCAGTAAATGAACTGGTATAAGTTACGGACCACCTATAGAAGTTTGTGTGTATGTGTGTGTATTTTTTCTCATTGTTGGGCAGTGGCTGGGTTCTTGTAGCACACCAAATCGTCAATCCTGGCTAAGAAAGCATCCACACTGAGTTCTCGTAGGAGGGCTCGAGCCAGGGAATTGTGTGAATCCCCCCATCGCCTTCAGACTGCTATTGTGCGGGTGGATGGAGAGGGAAAGAAAGAAAGAAAGAAAGAAAGAAAGGGAGGGGGGGGAGGGGAGGGGAGAGGAAAGGAAGGAAGGAAGGAAAGAAAGGTGGAAGGGAAGGAAGAATGGAAAAGAGAGAGAGAGGAAGGGAAAAAGAAAAAGAAAGGGAAGGGAAAAAGGAAGGAAGGGAGAGAGAGAAAGTAACAAGAAAGAAAAAGGAAAGGAAGAAAGGAAGGAAGGATGGAAAGAAAGATGGAAGGGAAGGAAGAATGGAAAAGAGAGAGAGAGGAAGGAAGAAAAAAGAGAAAAAGAAAGGGGAAGGGAAAAAGGAAGGAAGGAAGAGAAAGAAAGAACAAGAAAGGAACGAACGAACGAAAGGAAAGAAAATAGGCACATCTTTTTCCTAATGAAAAAGGAGAATTCTAACTGGATCAGATGTATTTAAACTTGGCACAAAATACCCCCCAGGTGACAAGAAAGAAAAGCGAGTGGTAAAATAATCAGTTAGGTCATTTAAAAAAAAAAGGGAAAGAAAAGTAGGGTGGGAACACACAACAACACAACACAACACAACACACACACACACACACAAGAGAATGTTTGTTTGAATGAACGCGGTGGTAACCACAGACAACCCCTCGCTCGATGAATTCATCCCTTCTCGTGAATCCTGCTATCACCATAGTAACACCATCGGGGCAAACATGCCGAAATATAGTAAAACACGCACATCTGGCGCACATCTGCGCAGCCTTTTCCTCCTCAAATTCAGAGAGCCGGAGCAGAGGGAGGCCCAGGAGAAGAAACTCAAGGAAGGCCCAGATTTTCAGCAGCGCCGTATATCAAAAGCCATTGGGTGGGTGGGTAGGGGGGCTGGGATGGGGGGTCCAACATCTGGGATTGTCGTCTTAAAAAACGGGAGTGATGGGACAGCGGGAAGAATAGGCAGTCTTTACAGTGCGGCCAGGCGGTAGGGAAAGTGAGTAGAATGCTTGGCTGCATAGCTAAAGGTACAACAAGCAGGAAGAGGGAGATTGTGATCCCGCTGTATAGAGCGCTGGTGAGACCACATTTGTTCAGTTCTGGAAACCTCACCTAAATTGATAAAATTGAACAGGTCCAAAGATGGGTTTAAAAATGGTGGGAGGTCTTAAGCATAAAACTGACCAGGAAAGACTTCACAAACTCCATCTGTGTAGTCTGGAGGACAGAAGGGAAAGGGGGGACAAGATCGAAACATTTAAATAGGTTCAAGGGTTAAATAAGGTTCAGGAGGGAAGTGTTTTTAATGGGAAAGTGAACACAAGAACAAGGGGACACAATCTGAGGTGAGTTGGGGGAACGATCAGAAGCAGCGTGATAAAATATTATTTTACTGAAAGAGTAATAGATGCTTGTAACAAACTTCCAGCTGATCAATCCGCAGAAACTGAATTTAAACATCATGCCTGGGATAAACATAGATCCATCCTAAGATAAAATACAGGAAATAGTATAAGGGCAGACTAGGTGGACCAGGAGGTCTTTTTCTGCCGTCAATTTTCTATGTTTCTATGCTTTCTTGGGAAGCATTGGTCCAAACGACTTGGTGGCAGACTTTTTCCGGGTTAGAGACCCGGTTTTGCCAAAGCATTATCATTATTATCATTATTATTATCATCATTGTCATTATTATTATTAATAATAATAAAATAATAATTGTTATTATTATCATTATTATTATTGTCATCATCATTATTGTTGCTATTATTATTATTATTATTATTATTATTATTATTATTATTATTAATTTGACTTCTATGCCACCCAATCCCAATCAGGGCGGCTGGCAACAATATAAAAATACAATTTACAATTAAAAAGAAGTCCAATATAAACTAAAACAATAACCCCAGTTGACACCCACGACTCAACAATCCAATCAACACATCCATACCATTCAATACGATTTGGCCATGAAAGATGTAAAATTCATGGGCCCCCCGGCAAAGCCAGGTCTTCGTAGCCTTTCAGAAGGCATGTCATAGTGCATGCGCAGGCGCCCACACCCATAATGCAATGCCCTTTCACCGCCATGCATGTGCACACTACTGGGTCCTCCTGTGCATGCGGGCAGGCCTCAATGAAGCCTCCAGACTTCCAGTAGGCCTACAAAACTTCCTGAAGCCTGCAGAGGGCAAAAATTAGCCCAATGGGCCTAACTTCCAGTAGGCCCATTTTTTGCCCTCCTCAGCCTTCAGGAAATCCTCCTCAGCTTGTGGAGGGTGAAAAACGAGCCCATCGGGCCTACAAAACCTCCTGAAGCCTGCGGAGGGCAAAAATTAGTCCAATGGGCCTAACTTCCAGTAGGCCCATTTTTTGCCCTCCTCAGCCTTCAGGAAATCCTCCTCAGCCTGTGGAGGATGAAAAACGAGCCCATCGGGCCTACAAAACCTCCTGAAGCCTGCGGAGGGCAAAAATTAGTCCAATGGGCCTAACTTCCAGTAGGCCCATTTTTTGCCCTCCTCAGCCTTCAGGAAATCCTCCTCAGCCTGTGGAGGATGAAAAACGAGCCCATCGGGCCTACAAAACCTCCTGAAGCCTGCGGAGGGCAAAAATTAGTCCAATGGGTCTAACTTCCAGTAGGCCCATTTTTTGCCCTCCTCAGCCTTCAGGAAATCCTCCTCAGCCTGTGGAGGGTGAAAAATGAGCCCATCGGGCCTACAAAACTTCCTGAAGCCTGCGGAGGGCAAAAATTAGCCCAATGGGCCTAACTTCCAGTAGGCCCATTTTTTGTCCTACTCAACCTTCAGGAAATCTTCCTCAGCCTGTGGAGGGTGAAAAACGAGCCCAGCGGGCCCACAAAACTTCCTGAAGCCTGCGGAGGGCACAAAATAGCCCAATAGGCCTAACATCCAGTAGGCCCATTTTTTGCCCTCCACAGGCTTCAGGAAGTTTTGTAGGCCCGCTGGGCTCGTTTTTCACCCTCCATAAGCTCAGGAGGATTGGCCAAAAAGAAGGCCGGAAATCAGTTGACCAGCGTGCACATGAACACTGGAGCTGACCTGGAGCAACGCCTCGCATGGCCTGAGATATGGCTACACATGCCTCCCATTGAAGGGCTGCATTTTTTTTACTACCATACTGTGGGTGTGGCTTGTTTTGTGGGTGTGGCTTGTTTTGTGGGTGTGGCTTGCCAGCCATGTGACCAGGTGGGAATGGCTTGATGGTCATGTGATGGGGGGCTTAAAGGTCATGTGACTGGCTTAAAGGTGGCCAACTTGGCGTTACTCACGTCAAAGGTTTGGGTTAGGGTGCCTGGCCTCTCCTCGCCTCAGAGAAATACAACTTCCCCATCTATTTACTATTACTGAACATCCAAAAGAACCGTTGTACCTACCTGAACGGTCTTCTCGATGCACTGGAAGGAGAGTCCGAATAGGGCTAGAGAATTACCCATGTTGGACTCTCTTTCCAAGTGCAGTGGAGAATATACTATTTAATTCTATACAGTATACGTATGCCACATGTATACACATACAGTACTTATTACACACAGCGCACACAAAAATATACATTATCTATTATGTAAACTGTATGTGTACGCATACACACACACGGATGCACAGCTCTTCTAAAATTATACACATTTAACCCCATTTACTGCAATAGGAAAAACATACCAAGAGCCCAGAAGAGAAAGAAAGAAAAAAAAATATCAATTTTTTTAGAAACATAGAAGATTGATGGCAGAAAAAGACCTCCGGGTCCATCTAGTCTGCCCTTATACTGTTTCTGTATTTTATCTTAGGATGTATGTATGTTTATCCTAGCCATGTTTAAATTCAGTTCCTGTGGGATTTCCCAACCACGTCTACTGGAAGTTTGTTCCAAGCATCTACTACTCTTTCAGTCAAATAATATTTTCTTACGTGGCTTTTGATCTTTCCCCCAACTAACCTCAGTTTGTGCCCCCTTGTTCTTGGGTTCACTTTCCTGTTAACAACACTTCCCTCCTGAACCTTATTTAACTCTTTCAAATATTTAAATGTTTTGATCATGTCCTCCCTTTCCCTTCTGTCCTCCAGACTAGACAGATTGAGTTCATGAAGTTTTTCCTGATAAGTTTTACGCTTAAGACCTTCCACCTTTTTCTACCGGTTCTGCGTACCTGACCGTAAACCGTAAGAGCCCCGTCATTGGTGTCACCTTTGGCACGCGTGCCATAGTTCCCACAAACCACAGGTATAGCTGCCCCGAGCAGGGGGTTGGACTAGAAGACCTCTAATGTTCCTCCCAGCCCTGTTCCCCGGTAATTCCTCCTTTTTTAAAGGAACAAAACTGTGGGGGAAAACACCTTCTATGAGCAGCCTACGCAAATGCCACCCTGGTGCTTAAGGAGCATCCGTTTGAGTAAACGCAGACTCTCTACCTGACATCTGCGAGCAATTAAATTAGGTGTGCGTTCTTTGGCGGTGTTTGCTTTGCTCAAATAATTAAAAAAAACCCCCCACAGTTGAGCATAAACAGGCGGGAGGCACCAAACAAATATATTAAGTGAAGCTTCCTGCCTTAGACACTGCTGGGGTTTTAAAAGGCTTCTTCTAGGGCACAGGTGAAATTCAAGGTTTTTTAATAATAATAATAATAATTAATAATAATAATAATAATAATAATAATAATAATAATTTGAAGCAAACTAAGGACCAGTACAGAAAAACTGTAACTCAATGTCGTATGGACAGTTGGCAGAACAAAGCATTGCATGGCCAGTTCTTGGAGAAGATTGAAGGCAAAGTGGATAAAGAAAAGACCTGGTCATGGCTTACAAGTGGAACACTCAAAAAGGAGACAGAAGGACTAATGCTGGCGGCCCAAGAACAGGCCATTAGAACAAATGCTGTCAAAGCCAGAATTGAAAAATCAACAGACAATCCAAAGTGCAGACTCTGTAAAGAAACAGATGAAACAATCGATCACATACTCAGCTGCTGCAAAAAGATCTCACAGACTGACTACAAGCATAGACATGATGCTGTGGTACAGATCATCCACTGGAACTTGTGCCGGAACTACCATTTCCCAGTGGCAAAGAACTGGTCGAAAATGAGCAAGCAAAACTACTGTGGAACTTCCAACTTCAGACTGACCGAATTCTGAAGCATAACACACCAGACATCCTGATTGTGGAGAAAAAGAAAGTATGGATCATCGACATCGCAATCCCAGGAGACAGCAGAATTGAGGAGAAGCAGCTAGAGAAATAAGTGAAATACGAAGATCTAAAAATTGAGCTGCAACGACTCTGGCATAAGCCAGTGAAAGGGGTCCCAGTGGTACTTGGCACGCTGGGCGCAGTGCCAAAGGATCTGAGCGGACATTTGAAAACCATCGGAATTGACAAAATCTCCATCTGTCAATTGCAAAAGGCCGCATTACTGGGATCGGCAAACATAATTCGCCGCTACATCACACAGTCTTAGGTGCTTGGGAAGTGCCTGACTGGTGATGAAATACAAAATCCAGCATAGTGATTTGCTACTGCAGACCCACTGAGCATTACACACAGGCACCCACGATGTGGCTGTTTAATGATGGGTAATGGGGCTGCTCCATCCCTTTTAAACCTCAGAACTAGGTTCAAACTGAACTTTTAATCCCGACTAGCTTTTTCTTCTAAGGAATAATTCAACCAGGCTTGGGTTAGCGTGTGGTTCGATGCAAGTCAATTCAGCGGAACATGAAAAAAAGCATCGGGGAAGTAGTTTTAAGACACTGCTGTGAAATTTAAATCAACGTATTGAACAAACTCCGAATGTACGGTCGATGGTGGCTGTGAAGAGGTAAGGTGGCTGTGGTCGGATTCCCCACCCTCAGCCCTGAATATTTTTCACGTCTTATTGGTTGTTTTTCTTTACAGGTATATATATATATATATATATTTATTTATTTATATATATATATAAATAAATGAATAAATCAACATGACTTGCAGGCAAGTTTCAAAACAAAACAGAGAGAAGCTACTGCAGACCCACTGAGCATCAATCCTGGACATCAATGGATTATGAACAGTAGTAATTGTAATAATGGCCATAATAAACAGTCTGGGTCTATACTCTGAAAGGAAAAGAGTCAAAGCGCCAGAAAGATATTCGGTGAGAGAGAAAGTCTTTAGCCTGAACACACCTCTTCTCCTCGGCAGCAATAACAACAACAACAACAATAATAACAACAACAACAACAACAATAATAATAATTCAGACTGATGGAATTCTGAAGCATAATACACCAGACATTGTGATCGTGGAGAAAAAGAAAGCATGGATCATCGACATCGCAATCCCAGGAGGCAGCAGAATTGAGGAGAAGCAGCTAGAGAAATTAGTGAAATACGAAGATCTAAAGATTGAGCTGCAATGACTCTGGCATAAGCCAGTGAAAGGGGTCCCAGTGGTACTTGGCACGCTGGGCGCAGTACCAAAGGATCTCAGCGGACATTTGAAAACCATCGGAATTGATAAAATCTCCATCTGTCAATTGCAAAAAGCCGCTTTACTGGGATCGGCAAACCTAATTTGCCGCTACATCACGCAGTCCTAGGTGCTTGGGAAGCGCCCGACTGGTGATGAAATACGAAATCCAGCATAGTGATCTCGTTTGCTGTGTTGTACTGACATAATAATAATAATAATAATAATAATAATAATAATAATAATTATTATTATTATTATTATTATTTATTAGATTTGTATGCTGCCCCTCTCCATGCATTCGGAGCAGCCTTTTTCATAACTACTGCAATTGAACACTCAGGAATACTGGCTCTATCTTTAAGTCAGGTGATATTGAGGACTTGTATACTGCAGGAGACAAAAAGAGGGCCCTGAAAATATTTATGGACCCCTTGCATCCTGAACACAAACTGTTTCAACTCCGACCTTCAAAGCGGTGCTATAGAGCACTGCACACCGAGAGAACTAGACACAAGGACAGTTTTTCCCCAAACGCCATCACTCTGCTAAACAAATAATTCCCTCACCACTGTCAAACTATTTACTAAGCCTCCATTACTATTGCTATTAGTCTTCTCATTGTTCCCATCACCTGCCACTTATGACGGTATGACTGTAATTTGGTTGCTTTTATCCTTACGATTTATATTAATATTTTTTTCCTGATTGCTTATTTGTATCCCATGGCAATCATTAAGTGTTGTACCTCATGATTTTTGACAAACATATCTTTTCTTTTATGTACACTGAGAGCATATGCACCACAGACAAATTCCTTGTGTATCCTTGGGAGAAAACAGGGCCGGAAAAGGCAGGGAGAAGCCTCTGTAGGGCCTCTCTAGGAATTTCCTGGGAGAAAACAGGGCCGGAAAAGGCAGGGAGAAGCCTCCCTGGGGCCCCTCTAAGAATGTCCTGGGAGGAAACAGGGCCGGAAAAGGCGGGGAGAAGCCTCCCTGGGGCCTCTCTAGGAATTTCCTAGGAGGAAACATGGCCGGAAAAGGCGGGGAGAATCCTCTGTGGGGCCTCTCTAGGAATTTCCTGGGAGAAAACAGGGCCGGAAAAGGCAGGGAGAAGCCTCCGTGGGGCCTCTTTAGGAATTTCCTGGGAGGAAACAGGGCCGGAAAAGTCGGGGAGTAGCCTCCGTGGGGCCTCTCTAAGAATCTCCTGGGAGGAAACAGGGCCGGAAAAGGCGGGGAGAAGCCTCCGTGGGGCCTCTCTAGGAATCTCCTGGGAGGAAACAGGACCTCCACCCTCCCTGTGGTTTCCCCAATCGCACACCTTATTTGCTTTTACTTTGATTCCTATGGGAAAAATGGCTTCTTCTTACAAACTTTTCTACTTAAGAACCTGGTCACGGAACGAATTAAGTTTGTAAGTAGAGGCACCACTGTACTTGGTTTCACAGACGTTCCCAGTGATGGGTGAAATGAAACCTTTAGGGACACCCAAACACACATGCACGCACATACACACAAAAGGCCTTGACAATCTGAGCTGCAGCTGCTGCCACCCCAGCTTTTTCCCCGCCTTCCCAAACAACGCAGGGGGGCCCTCTCTTTCCTTCCCTACCATCTGCAGCCTCTCGTCGGGTGTTTTTTTTCCGGGTGTGTGTTTGTGCGTACCACCTGTGGCCCTTCTAGATGACAACGGGGGCTGGAAGACCCCGTCGGAGCCATGAAGCGTACAGCTGCCGGCTGACTTCCTCCTTTGTAGGAAACGCTGTGTCAGCTTGCGGTCCACGCTTCACGCTGTGCCCTTCGCAAAGATTTCTGGCACCTGCCAGCCCGAACCGACGTGCCACTTCACCAGCTGCGCCCGCTTTGATTGTGGGAGAGGCAGAGCGAGGTCTCGTTTTCACTCTTCCTACGAGTCTGTTTTTTTCCTGCCGTGCCTATTCCCAGGTTGGCCTATATGGAAGGACCCGGAGAGTAACTTTTATTCAAACCAGGTGCCACATCAATCCCACAGCTTGTTTAATTTCCATGAATGGTGCTCAATAGCAACAGCAATTAGAATAGAATGGAATGGAATAGAGTATAGAAAATAGAATAGAATAGAATGTACAGGTATACAGGTACAGAATTAGAGTAGAATGGAATAGAATAGAATATAGAATAGAATAGAATGGAATATAGTATAGAATGGAATGGAATAGAATGGAATAGAATAGAGTATAGAATATAGAATAGAATAGAATAGAATGGAATATAGAATAGAATAGAATGGAATGGAATAGAGTATAGAAAATAGAATAGAATAGAATGTACAGGTATACAGGTACAGAATTAGAGTAGAATGGAATAGAATAGAATGGAATATAGAATAGAATATAGAATAGAATGGAATGGAATGGAATAGAATAGAGTATAGAATATAGAATAGAATGGAATGGAATAGAATATAGAATAGAATAGAATAGAATGGAATAGAATATATTACAGAATATAGAATAGAATACAAATAAAGAATAGAAATGGAACGGAATAGAATAGAATAGAATAGAAAAGAATAGAGTAGAACAGAACAGAATATACAGGTATACAGGTACAGAACTAGAATAGAGTATAGTATAGTATAGTATAGTATAGTATAGTATAGTATAGTATAGTAGAATAGAATATACAGGTATACAGGCAGGGGTGGGCTGCTAGCCGTAATGGTAAATTGGGCTCACGGCAGCGGCTCGTGAGTGCTAGCGGGGCCAGCGCAATTTTGCTTGTGCACCTGTGGAGGTAGCAAAATCTCGAATGGAACCGCAAGTGCATGCACGGAAGCAAAAAACCTTGCCGTTCTATTCTGGTTCTGTACCTGTATACCTGTATATTCTATTCTATATTCTATATTTATTATATTCTATTCCATTCCATTCTATTCACACTGGCCCGCTAGCACTCACGAGCCACAGTGGCGAGCCCAATTTAGTGTTCTGGCTAGCAGCCCACCCCTGTATACAGAATGTAATGGAACAGAATATAGTATAGAATATATAATAATAGAATAGAATAGAATAGAATAAGATTAGAATAGAGTAGAATATACAGATATACAGGTACAGAATTAAAATAGAATCAAATAGAACAGAAGTAAATAAAATAGGAGAGAAGAGAGGAAATAGAATAGAAGAGAGAAAGGAATAGAGAATAGAATAGCAACAGCAATTATACAGGTTTAAATTCTTGGCCATCCAACTATTACAGGAGGCTTGGAAGAGGCGCTTCCTTACTCGGTCTGCTGTAAACACTCAGCAGACAACTGGAAGGAAGAAGAGCGGGGGAAAGACAAAAGATTCGTACTTAATTACAAATGTTTCACTTCTGGGCATTTTCAGCAAACATCTGGAGATGAAAGGTAACCAGCAGTACCTCCCACCAAGACCAAGCACGCCCAGCAATCTCCCAAGGTTTATCAACAGACAACGGAAAGTGCAATTAAAGGATACGGAGAAACACAAGAGATATGAGTTGTAATTCTTCCTTTGGGTCTCTCCTAACTGAAATCAAAATCCAGATTGGGCCTGCCTTTCAAAACAAAACTTCTGAAGCTCCCATAGAAGAGAGCTAAAAAAGGATCAGTTCATCCAGATTTCAACCTTCCTCTTCCCAGCTGCCAGCAGTTTGGCAGATCGAATCTCAGTAGGCTCAAGGTTGACTCAGCCTTCCATCCTTCCAAGGTCGGTAAAATGAGGACCCAGAGTGTTGGGGACAATATATGGTTACTCTCTGCAAACCGCTTAGAGGCTGTAAAGCACTGTGAAGTGGTATATACGTCTAAATGCTATTGCCTCCTGGAGTCTTCAGAGAGGGGCAGCATACAAATCTGTCTGTCTGTCTGTCTGTCTGTCTATCTATCTATCTATCTATCTATCTATCTATCTATCTATCTATCTATATATCTGTCGGTCTATCTATCTATCATCTATCTATCTGTCTGTCTGCCTATCTATATATCATCTATCTATCTATCATCTGTCTGCCTGCCTGCCTGCCTGCCTGCCTATCTATCTATCTATCTATCTATCTATCTATCTATCTATCTATCTATCTATCTATCTATCTATCATCTATCTGTCTGTCTATCATCTATCTATCTATCTATCTATCTATCTATCTATCTATCTATCTATCATCTATCTATCTGTCTGTCTATCAATCATCTATCTATCTATCTATCTATCTATCTATCTATCTATCTATCTATCTATCTATCCTATCTAGCTACATTACCTACCTACCTATCTATCTATCTACTAGATACTACCTATCTCAGTAGGCGCAAGATTGACTCAGCCTTCCATCCTTCAAGTAGGTAAAATGAGGACCCAGATTATTGGGGGTGATATGCTTACTCTCTGTAAAGTGTTTAGAGAGGGATGTAAAGCACTGGGAAGTGGCATATATGTCTAAATGATATTGCTATCTATATACTCTACCTCCCTCCCTCCCTATCTACCTCTCTCTCTCTCTTTCTCTCCCCCTCCCTCCCTCCCTACCTACAGTCTCGCTTCTTAGAGAGAGCTGTAAAGCACTGTGAAGCGGTATATAATTCTAAATGCTAAATGATGACTGAAGCAATGGAGACTAGACAGCCCCCCCCCAGTTGAGAATAAAAGAAGTCGACTCATCATGATTTTGCATTCCCTCTTCCTTCTTTGGTCAGACCCAGTAGAATTGTCCGATCCTGAGTACCCCAACTTCAAGGAAGACCATGATTGAGTGGATAGGAGTATTCCAAGGTCTTTTACGGAGTCAGACCTTGCAGACAACCCTCACTCCGTCAAAGACCTTGGAATACTCCTATCCAATGACCTAAGTGCCAAAGCCCGTTGCAACAACATCGCCAAAAAGGTTTCAAGAGTTGTTAATATAACCCTACGTAGCTCCTGCTCCGGTAATCTCACATTACTAACCAGAGCAGACAAAACGTTTGCCAGACCAATCTTTGAATACAGCTATAGGACCTCCGAAGTCCCTCTGGGCTCTAGGAACATGCTAAGCTGTCTATGTTTTTATTTTATTTTTTATTTTATTTATTTCATCCAAAACATGATGAAGGTCACCAAAGGATAAACTTATAGTAAGTTAAATCGATGAAAGATTAGAAGAAAGATACAGGAATAAAATATATCAATGAAAAAATAGAAGAAAAGATATAGGAATAGAAGAAAGAAATATAGGAGAGACATTAGGACAGGGGACGGGAGGCACACTGGTGCACTTATGCACGCCCCTTACTGACCTCTTAGGAATCGGGAGAGGTCAACAGTAGATAGTCAAAGGGTAAAATGTTGGGTGTTAGGGGATGACACTACGGAGTCCGGTAATGAGTTCCACGCCTCGACAACTCGATTACTAAACTCAAGTTTGGAGCGGTTAATATTAAGTTTGAATCTGTTGCGTGCTCTTGTGTTGTTGTGGTTGAAGCTGAAGTAGTCGTTGGCAGGGAGGACGTTGCAACATATGATCTTGTGGGCAATACTTAGATCACGTTTAAGGCGTCGTAGTTCTAAGCTTTCTAGACCCAGGATTGATTGGTCAACAAACCCCGGTGTTGGGCTTGCTCGCTCCCAAACGACCCAAGCAGAGCAGGGCAAAGTCAGTTTTAGTGAGCTGGCATTCATTTCCACCGCAACAGCCCGATCAGGTTGGAGAAAATCCCTTAACAAGCCGAGCACAGCCTGCAGACGGTCTCTTTAGAGCTATTCCATTTAAGCCACAGATGTTAAATGAATTCAGCAGACAGACGGGAGCAATGGCATGCCGGTCCCTCCACTCCTCGCCTTAAAAGCCAAAAAAAGTCATATTTCTCTTTCTCTCTCTCTTAATTCCTACAGCCGCCTCTGGGCTCTCTGTTTTGCATGCGGCATGCTTGTCAGGTCGGCTAACCCAATTTGGAAATAATTAAATTTTAAAATATTAAAGGGATTAAAATATATTTCGCCCTTCCCTCCTCCTCCTGCTCCAAAATGGGTGGATTTTTCTTTCGGCACTAAACACAAGGAAGGACTTTAAAGAGGAGAGGGGTGTGTGGGTGGAAACCCCAGACTATGAAACTGTACTGTAACGCAACACACACACACACACACACACACGATTTTCTACCCATAATTTCTCTAGAGAGGTTTGGCAGAGAACCAAGCAGTTAATTTTAAATAAGAAGGGACCTGGAGGCTTTCTGAAACGGAGGAAGGTTTAGACCGGTTCAGTGGAAAGGCATACTCTAAAAATGCAAGAAATTTAAAACTCAGCCCTTAATATGGCTACCGGGAAATATTTTCATTTTGGAACAGGAAAATTTGCCACTCGTGGGCACCAACGCTGGCTCTAATCTGTCTAAACCTGTTGTTCAATTCCTCCTCTCTCTCTCTCTCTCTTTTTAAAACATAGAAACATAGAAGATTGACGGCAGAAAAAGACCTCGTGGTCCAGTCTAGACCTTTATGGCTCTTGGAGAGTTTAAGGTTGCCGACCCCTGGGCTAGTGGTTAAGGCACCAAGAAATTAGGAACTGGGAAAATCGCGAGTTCAAGTCCTGCCTTGGCCATGAAAGGTGGGCTCGTTGACCTTGGGCCAGCCACCCTCTCACCGTTCAACCCACCTCACAGGGTTGTCGTGGGGAAAAACAGAAGGAAAAATAGAAGGTTCAGGAGGGAAGTGTTTTTAATAGGAAAGTGAACACAAGAACAAGGGGACACAATCTGAAGTTAGTTGGGGGAAAGATCAAAAGCAACATGAGAAAATATTATTTGACTGAAAGAGTAGTAGATCCTTGGAACAAACTTCCAGCAGACGTGGTTGGTAAATCCACAGTAACTGAATTTAAACATGTCTGGGATAAACATATATCTATTGTAAGATAAAATACAGGAAATGGTATAAGGGCAGACTAGATGGATCATGAGGTCTTTTTCTGCCATCAGTCTTCTATGTTTCTATGTTTCTAAGGAAGATATTTGCTGCCTCATTTGTAAGAATAAATAAAGACGGGACAGAAATGACTAAATGAAATATTTCTACTTTGCTAGAAGAGAATTGGGCAGGTCTAAAACTCTGTGCCACGCTAAGTTGGCAATCGAGCTATGATTCTTGGGTTGGTGCTCCACCCTATGCCAAATCCCGGCCCGCTGATATTAAGTGTTTTGTGGAACTCATGGCCCCATGTTTGGCTGTTTCAAAGCAGCCATTTGTTTTTCCAACATTCTTCCAATAGTTTACGTGGCACCCCCCATGTCCCATATACACGGGTACCTCTACTTAAGAACTTAACTTGTTCCGTGACCAGGTTCTTAAGTAGAAACGTTCTTAAGTAGAAGCAATTTTTCCCATAGGAATCAATGTAAAAGCAAATAATGCGTGCAAACCCATTAGGAAAGAAATAAAAGAAAAATTTGGGTGGGAGGAGGAGGAAGAAGAGGAGGAGGAGGACAGTTGCTGCCGAAGGAAGAATGTGAGGTGAGTGCCCCCTTTGGCCTTTCCGCGCCCAGACACTCCGGGAGGCAACCTCGCGCGGGGTGTATGGGAGTCAGCTCAAGGGAGTCACCACAGCGAAGTGGTTTATTCCCTCTCCAAGCACCCAGAGAAAGGAAAATGCTTCGTTTGCTCTGGGCTGCCAAAGCCTCCTGAAGCGCCACCGAAAACTCCTCTGGCAGCCCAGAAAAGCCCGAGATTAAAGGGGGAATGGCAGGAAACTGGCCGGGCCTTCGTGCCGCTCTCAAATTTCCCGGGAAATTTTTCCGAGCTCGGGTTCTTAAGTAGAAAACGGTTCTTAAGAAGAGGCAAAAAAAATCTTGAGCACCCGGTTCTTATCTAGAAAAGTTCTTAAGTAGAGGCGTTCTTAAGTAGAGGTATCACTGTATATACATTTCTAAAGAACGAAAGGGCGTGTCTTGGAACCCAGAAGCATGTAACTGTACAGCTCAAAAAATGAACAAAAACCAACAAACAAACAACAAAAAGCAAAAACAAAACAAAACTCCCTGGAAAGCAGCTGGTTCAAATCCTCCTTTCCATTTTCCCATGAGCCCCCCCCCCCCCAAATTCAATGACCCTATAGGGCATTACACTGGGGAACAATTTGTAACCCAATTTCTGTAGAGTTTGGTTTTTGAGCTTTTTTATAGTTCATTAGTCAATGCTGGTTTCAAAACTGTAGTTAGTTTTCTTCTACCACGTCAGGTTTTTTTCTGTACACCGTATATATATATATAATACAGTTAATTAGGCAACGTGAGCATCAAATTGCATTTTTTTTACATAGCCATCTTGCTAACTTCCTGGAAAATATTGGTGCAGTCAGGGATATAGTTCCCTCTAAGCTGAGCAGTGAGCAATCGCTCACTTAAAAATCATCATCAACTCAGAGTTTTCCAAACCTGCCCAGAAGCCGAGAGGGAAAGAGTGAGAGGGAAGGAGAGAGAGAGGAAGAGAGGAAGAGAGAGAAACAGATAGAAAAAAGAGAGGAAGGAAAAGAGAAAGAAA
Organism: Erythrolamprus reginae; assembly: GCF_031021105.1. Classification (NCBI taxonomy): domain Eukaryota; kingdom Metazoa; phylum Chordata; class Lepidosauria; order Squamata; family Dipsadidae; genus Erythrolamprus; species Erythrolamprus reginae. Next base: position 19,250,724 of record NC_091957.1, on the reverse strand, counting down.
AAGAATGGGAGTAAGGAAGAGAGAAAGAAAATCAAAATCTAGTTTGAAACTAGCTCAACTATTTAAGTGGCATTTTGATATTGATAGAGTTGCCCTATTATGAGCTCACTGTTATAGACACACAGTACAGTATTTTATTTTGAAATTGTCTGAGGCAAAACAGGGTGGGTTTTTTATTTTTTTATTTTTTTATTTTTTTATTATTTATTTATGTGCCGCCCAGTCCCAAAGGGACTGCCGCTCAGACACTATACTTTTCCGCCCACCCCCCAAAAAAATTAGAGGGAACACTGGTCAGGAATGAGCAGGGTGAGTGATTCCACCAAGATTTGAAGGTCATGGAGGCACGGGATCAAGGAAGATGGGATGTACATAGGATGGCTGACTATTGTTGGGAGCATCAAGTGAGAATGTCCACAGATTCAACAGAAAAAGCTATAAGCGAAAATTTTTACTTTAATATGTATAATTACCATTCGATAAAAAAAAAAACAATTTGTATGAACACAATTTAACTTGCAGTAACTATTATAGCATTTAGATGAGTAGAATTTTCAGTTTTGATCGTCACGATGGAAAAAGGATGTTGAGACTCCGGAAAAAGTGCAGAGAAGAGCAACAAAGAGGATTAGGGGACTGGAGGCTAAAACATATGAAGAACGGTTGCAGGAACTGGGCATGGCTACTTTAATGAAAAGAAGGACCAGGGGAGACAGGATAGCAGTCTTCCAATATCTCAGGGGTTGCCACAAAGAAGACGTTAACCTATTTTCCAAAGCACCTGAGGGTAGAACAGGAAGCAATGGGTGGAAACTAAACAAGGAGAGAAGCAACTTAGACCTAAGGAGAAATTTCCTGACAGAACGGTTGATCAGTGGAACAGCCTGCCTCCAGAAGTTGTGAGTGCCCCCAACACTGGAAGTTTTTAAACAGATGCTGGATAACCATCTGTCTGAAGTAGTGTAGGGTTTCCTGCCTAAGCAGGGGGTTGGACTAGAAGACCTCCAGGGTCCCATCCAACTCTATTGTTGTTATTACACAATTATTCTTTGTAAACTGTACATTTGGTAAGTTTTTACTTTCTTTTATATGCACAATTTGTATGACTTTTGAGGGTATCCTGTAGCTTAAAAAGTTGACACGATAGACAAAAACTGTGGTTATTTTTGGATCCAGAGTTGAAAACAAGTCACAGATTTAAGACAACTAAATTGCTGTTCCCCAGTGTTATGGGAAGGGATCACCCTGGCACAAGCGGTTAGCAATCCACCAGCTTGGTTGTAGGTCCCAGCAGTTGTAGGGGGAGAAACAGCCCCCTCCAAGGTGGGTTTCCCGTTGGAATTCTCTCCTAGCGTGCGCGAACTCAAGACGAAGGAAGGAAGGGCCCAGCAAAAAATAAAAATAAAATGGAGAGAGAAATGGCCAGCCTAATTGAAAATGCCGGCCTTTGACCCCCCCTAAACGACAGGGACTGTGGGAAAAAGAGCTGGTCTCAGGACCCTTGGAGAAAGATTGGCCGCAAACTCACCCGTGGAAGGCAGCTATACGGGAAACCCTGGCAGGGTCCCTTGATGGTTAGCCGCAAAAGGCTCTGCGCTCTGCTGCCTTTCTGGAAATCTGTTCCTCTGCCCTTTTCCCTTCCTGGATCTGCTGCCTGGGAAATATCCAGGGAGAAAGAGGAAGAGAGAGAGAGATAGGAGAAAGAGGGAGAGGAGAGACGAGAGAGAGAGAGAGAGGAAGGAGAAAGGGAGAGGAGAGAGGAGAGAGAGAGGAGAGAAGAGAGAGGAGAGAGAGGAGAGAGAGAGAGAAAAGAGAGAGGAAGGAGAGAGAGAGAAAAAAGAGAGAGAGGAAGGAGAAAGAGGGAGAGGAGAGAGAGAGAGAAAGGAGAGAGGGGGGGAAGGGGAGAGAGGAGAGAGAAGGAGAAAAAAGAGAGGAAGGAGAAAGAGAGAGAAAGAGAGAAAGGAGAAAGGGAGAGGAGAGAGAAGGCGAGAGAGAGAAAAAAGAGAGGAAGGAGAGAGAGATGGGCAGTCCAACTTGTTGCTTGTATCCTTAAGATTCTTATTAAAATTGTTGATTGTTTCCCGATGGCTTATTTGACTCCTATGACAATCATTAACTGTTGTACGTCATGATTCTGGACAAATGTATCTTTTTCTTTTATGTACACTGAGAGCATCTGCACCAAAGACAAATTCCTTGTGTGTCCAATCACACTTGGCCAATAAAGAATTCCAATTCCAATTCCAATTCCATTCCATTCTATTGTAGACAAATGTATATTTTCTTTTATGCACACTGAGAACCTATGGACCAAAGACAAATTCATTTTGTGTCCAATCACACTTGGCCAATAAAGAATTCCAATTCCAATTCCAATTCCATTCCATTCTATTGTAGACAAATGTATATTTTCTTTTATGCACACTGAGAACCTATGGACCAAAGACAAATTCATTTTGTGTCCAATCACACTTGGCCAATAAAGAATTCCAATTCCAATTCCAATTCCATTCTATTCCATTCCATTCTATTGTAGACAAATGTATATTTTCTTTTATGCACACTGAGAACCTATGGACCAAAGACAAATTCATTGTGTGTCCAATCACACTTGGCCAATAAGGAATAAGGAGCCACCAAGAGAGAATAGTAGTGTTTCTTCCAAGCTGCAAAAAGCTATTTTCCCCTCATTGCCTCCGGTTTGCTGTTCTCTCTGCTCTTACTAAGAATGTATGTGTGTACACACACATACACACACACACACACACACACACATGTGTCTCGCTTCCCCCACTGAGCTCAGCTGTGCCTAATGACATCCAATCTGTTCAGGGACAGAATCTGCAGCAGGGGCAAGTAGAAGGCAAACAGGGAGGGCCAATTCCCAATTTGGGAAGGCCGAAGGGTGAGTCTTGCAAGGGGTAGCCGGGTAGGTGCATGGAAGGATTTGGGGGGGGGGGCAGTCCCCCCTCCCCCCCCATGCTTGGAAAGATCAGGCTTGGCCATGCAGGCATCAAGTTGAACTTGGAAGGGGAAGGAAAAATGTCACAAGGTCTTCTTCATGCCCCGCAGGCAGCTGCCCATCTGCGGAGGAACATCTACAATTCTCAGCAGTCTAGAGGTGATGCGAGGCATGCTGGGAGTTGTAGTTTGATGGTTTGGATGGCTATAGAATCATAGAGTTGGAAGGGACCTTGGAGGTCTTCTACTTCAGCCCCCTGCTTAGGCAGGAAACTTTACACCACTTCAGACAAATGGTTATCCAACATCTTCTTCAAAACTTCCAGTGTTGGAGCATTCACAACTTCTGGTGGCAAGCTGTTGCACAGATTAACTGTTCTCACCGTCAGGAATTTTCTCCTTAGTTCTAGGTTGCTTCTCGTCTTGTTTAGTTTCCATCCATTGCTTCTCGTCCTGCCCTCAGGTGCTTTGGAGAATAGCTTGACTCCCTCTTCTTTGTGGCAACCCCTGAGATACTGGAAGGCTGTTATCCTGTCTCCCCTGGTCCTCCTTTTCTTTTCTTTTCTTTTTTTTAATAAAAGATTTTATTGACATATTTAACACACATATACACACTTCACATATACATAATCATAATGTAAAAAATGATAGAAAGACAAAAACAAAAAAAAACCCACCCCAAAACAAAGAAAAAGAAAAAGAAAAAAGAAAAAAAATGTAAAAAACAAAAATATCATAAGAAAAAATAAAAAAAATGTTAAAAATGAGAGAAACAATCCGCTTCTCTCCAAACTTCCAAATCTTCAGCATAAATTCTTGATAGTCTTATGTAGTTTTACATATCGCTATTTAATCTATCCTTGTACTATGTCTTATTGCTTTATCTATCCTAAAATTTGTCCGTCAGATTTAGCATATTAATACTTACGATGTTAATCACATTGAACTGGACATGTCGAGTTTCTGCAACCGTTCTAATAATAATAATAATAATAATAATAATAATAATAATAATAATAATAATAATCATCATCATCACCATCATCATCACCATCACCATCTATTAGATTTGTATGCCGCCCCTCTCTGAAGACTCGGGGTGGCTCACAACAATAATAAAAAACAATATAGAATAGAATAGAAAAGAATTTTTATTGGCCAAGTGTGATTGGACACACAAGGAATTTGTCTTGGTGCATATGCTCTCAACGTACATAACATAAAATATACATTTGTCAAGAATCATGTGGTACAACACTTAATGATTGTCATAGGGGTCAAATAAGCAATGAAGAAGCAATATTAATAAAAAAATCTTAGGATATACGCAACAAGTTATAGTCATACAGTCAACATGGGAGGAAATGGGTGAAAGGAATGATGAGAAAAACTAGTAGAATAGAAGTGCAGATTTAGTAGAAAGTCTGACAGTGTTGAGGGAATTATTTGTTTAGTAGAGTGATGGCGTTCGGGAAAAAACTGTTCTTGTGTCTAGCTGTCTTGGTGTGCAGTGCTCTGTAGCGACGTTTTGAGGGTAGGAGTTGAAACAATTTGTGTCCGGGATGTGAGGGGTCAGTAAATATTTTACCCGCCCTCTTTTTGACTCATGCAGTATACAGGTCCTCAATGGAATATTATAGCAAAACAAATCTAATATTAAAAAGAAGCATATAAAACCCTATCATATTTAAAAACCAAACAACACATACATACCAAACATAAAATATAAAAAGTATAAAAAGCCTGGGGGAAAGGTGTCTCAACTCCCCCATGCCTGGCGGTATAGGTGGGTCTTGAGTAGTTTACGAAAGACAAGGAGGGTGGGGGCAGTTCTAATCGCCAGGGGGGAGTTGATTCCAGAGGGCCGGGGCCGCCACAGAGAAGGCTCTTCCCCTGGAGCCCGCCAAACGACATTGTTTAGTCGACAGGACCCGGAGAAGGCAGACTCTGTGGGATCTTATCGGTTGCTGGGATTCGTGCGGTAGCAGGCGGTTCAGCCTCCAGTCCCCCAATCCTCTTTGTCACTCTTCTCTGCACTCTTTCCAGAGTCTCAACATCCTTTTTGCATCGTGGCGACCAAAACTGAATGCAGTATTCCACGTGTGGCCTTATCAAAGCCTTATAAAGTGTTATCAACACTTCATGTGATCTTGATTCTCTCCCTCTGTTGATGCAGCCTAGAACTGTGTCGGCTTTTTTGGCAGCTGCTGCACACGGAATTCTGGGAGTTGAAGTCCACAAGTCATAAAGTTGCCAAGTTTAGAGACCCTTGTTCTAATCCAACCCCCAGCTCAGGCAGGTAACCCTATACCAGTTGTCCAATCTCTTCTTAAAGCCACAACTTCTGGAAGCAAATCATTTCACCGTTCCTGTCCTAATGTGTTTTTATCTTTTCTATCTCTACTTTATACTTATATTATGTTAAACATACTACAATACAATACTATACTTGTATGATAAATAAAATAAATTTAAAAAAAAATTATTCTGACTGTCAGGATATTTCTCCTTACTTCTAGGTTGCTTCGCTCTTTGATTAGTTTGCATTCTTTACTTTCCCGTCGTCCTGCCTTCTGGTCCTTTGGAGAATAAGTTGACCTCCCTTTTCCAATCTTCCAATATTGGTGGCAGCCGCTCAAATATTGCAAGACTACCATCCAGGGCAGGGCTGCAAATTTTTTTACTACCACGCTGTGGGCATGGCTTGCCAGCCATGTGATCAGGTGGGAGTGGCTTGATGATCATGTGGCCGTGGTGGCTTAAAGGTCATGTCACTCACATCAAGGGTTAGGGTGCCTAGCCTCTCCTTGCCTCCAAGAGATCCAGTTTCCCTCTCTATTTATTATTACTGAACATCCAAAATATACTATTATATTTAGTATATATACAATTATATACTATGCATATATACCATAGGGGTACATACATATTACACACAGGCACACAAAAGATATACATTATCTACTATATAGACTGTATGTGTTTGTGCACCCACAGCTCTTATAAAATTATACACATTCAACCTCATTTACCACGATAGGAAAAACATATCCAGAGCCCAGGAGAAAAAAAGAAAAAAATATCAAACTTTTTCTACCGGTTCTGCGTACCTGACCATACCCATAGGAGACCATCACTGCTACCATCATATCTTACCTGGTCCTTCTTTTCATTAAACCAGACAGACCCAATTCCAGCAATGGGTTCTTCGCTCCCTTTGACCCTCCAGTCCCCTAATTATTATTATTCGTTATTATTATTTATTAGATTTGTATGCTGCCCCTCTCCGAGGACTCAGAGCGGCTCACAACAGACAATACAAAATACAAATCCAATATTTAAAAAACACAATATTTAAAACCCTTATTAAGAAACAATCATGCAATCCAAACAAATCAAACATAACGTGGAATAGCCGAGGAGTATATCAATTTCCCCGTGCCTGGCAACATAGGTAGGTTTTCAAGAGTTTACGAAAGGTGAGGAGGGTGGAGGCAGTCCTAATCTCCGTGGAGTAGTTGATTCCAGAGGGTCGGGGCCGCCACAGAGAAGGCTCTTCCCCTGGGTCCCGCCAGACGACATTGTTTTGTCGACGGAACCCGGAGAAGGCCAACTCTGTGGGACCTAACCAGTCGCTGGGATTCATGCGGCAGAAGGCGGTCCCGGAGGTATTCTGGTCCGATGCCATGAAGGGCTTTATAGGTTATAACCAACACTTTGAATTGTGACTGGAAACTAATCGGCAGCCAGTGCAGGCTGCGGAGTGTTGACGAGACATGGGCATATCTAGGAAAGCCCATGATTGCTCTCGCGGCTGCATTCTGCACGATCTGAAGTTTCCGAACACTTTTCAAAGGTAGCCCCATGTAGAGAGCGTTGCAGTAGTTGAATCTCGAGGTGATGAGGGCATGAGTGACTGTGAGCAATGACTCCTGGTCCAAACAGTGCCGCAACTGGTGCACCAGGCGGACCTGCGCAAACGCCCTCCTCGCCACAGCTGAAAGGTGGTGCTCTAATGTCAGCTGTGGATTGAGGAGGATGTCCAAGTTGTGGACCCTCTCTGAGGTGGTCAGTAATTCCCCCCTCAGGGTAATGGACGGACAGATGGAATTGTCCTTTGGAGGCAAAACCCACAGCCACTCTATTTGTGTATTGGACAAATGAATAAATAAATAAATAAATAAATAAAGTTTGAGCCTGTTGATACCCATCCAGATCCCAACAGCCTCCAGGCACTGGCATATCACTTCCACCACTTCACTGACTGGATCATCTCAACGGCTCTTATCTGCAATTGATGCTCATTTTCCTCCATTTATTTTTTAAACTAGGTGGCATACTTGTCAGAAGGCTTTCTTATTTGCAAAGGTAAAATGTAACCGAGACTTCTCTCTACACCTGCTCCTGCATCTTTGCAAAATGGCAAACAAAATAATAATAATAAAAAGAAGGGTAACTCGGAAAAGGTTTTTAATGCCCCTGGTAAGTCAGTACTTTAGAAATTAGATTTTTCTCCTTAGAAAAAGAGCTTACCAGTCGAGCACTAAAATGACCGAAGTAGGGGAGGTTAATTGGGAAGAGTTGGGGAAAAGTTGACCTCACCTACAAAAAGATATTAGTAAAATTGAACGGGTCCAAAGATGGGCTAAAAAAATGGTGGAAGGTCTTAAGCATAAAACTAATCAGGAAAGACTTCATAAGCTCCATCTGCATAGTCTGGAGGACAGAAGGGAAAGGGGGGGGGGGCACAATCGAAACATTTAAATAGGTTAAAGGGTTAAATAAGATTCAGAAGGGAAGTGTTTTTAATAGGAAAGTGAACACAAGAACAAGGGGCCACAATCTGAGGTTAGTTGGGGGAAATATCAGCAACGTGAGAAAATATTATTTGACTGAAAGAGTCGTAGATGCTTGGAACAAACTCCCAGCAGACGTGTTTGGGAAATCCACAGGAACTGAATTTAAACATGCCTGGGATAAACATATATCTATCCTAACATAAAATACAGGAAATAGTATAAGGGCAGACTCGATGGACCATGAGATCTTTTTCTGCCGTCAATCTTCTATGTTTCTATGTTTCTAAAAGGCAGGGGTTTCTGTTTTTTGAGCACGATAATGGGAGCGAGATTATTATGGGCACAAAGATAGAAAGATTCAACCCTACCCACCATAAAAGAAGACAGAGGGAACTTGCTGAGATGGCTAAATTGACTTTTTTTGGTTCACAGAGAAGACAATATTGGTGTTTATCTCTGACTGGAAACTCCTTGCAGACTTTTTGTGGAAAACGGGAAAAATAAAACCACATTCACGATTCATGGTTTTGATGACTGGACGGGATAAAATAATAAGAGGGAAGAGAGTTATGCTGTAATGTAACACCGACAGTAACAGGTAAATTTTTATAACTGCTATAAAGAAAGATTGGAAGTCACTTTGGTGCATCGTTATATTTTTTTTCCTGTTCTCTTTTTCTTTTAGTTTTCTCCTTTCTTGTACTTTTAGCTTCCTCTTTGATTTCTTTTTCTCCGCGCTTCCTTCCTTTTAAAATACAGTGGTGCCTCTACCTAAAAACGCCTCTACAGTGGAACCCCGACATAAGAGCTGCTCTACTTAAGAGCAACTCGAGATAAGAGCTGGGAGGGGAGAGATATTTTTGTTCTACTTACAAGCCCAAATTCGAGATACAAGCGCCAAGGAGCTGTCTCCTGAAGCCAAACGCTAACTTCCACGTTCGGCTTCAGGAGACAGCTGCGAAGCGGCGCGCGTGTTTTAAAAGGTTGCAGCCAGCCTGGGGGGCTCGGGGGGGTGCTTGCAGCTTTCTTTCTTGCTCTTTTTCTTTCTCTCTTTTACCTTCCCTTCTGTTTCTTCTTTTCTTTCTCCTTCCCACCTTCTTCCCTCCCTCCCTCCCTTCACTCATTCCTCTCTTACTCTCCCCTTTCATAAGTTTCCTTGCTTCCTTCCTCTGTTCCTGTCCCTTCCCCCTTTCTTTCTTTCTTTCTTTCTTTCTTGCTCTTTTTCTTTCTCTCTTTTACCTTCCCTTCCTCTATTTCTTCTTTTCTTTCTCCTTCCCACCTTCTTCCCTCCCTCCCTTCACTCATTCCTCTCTTACTCTCCCCTTTCATAAGTTTCCTTGCTTCCTTCCTCTGTTCCTGTCCCTTCCCCCTTTCATTCTTTCTTTCTTTCTTTCTTTCTTTCTTGCTCTTTTTCTTTCTCTCTTTTACCTTCCATTCCTCTATTTCTTTTCTTTCTCCTTCCCACCTTCTTCCCTCCCTCCCTCCCTTCACTCATTCCTCTCTTACTCTCCCCTTTCATAAGTTTCCTTGCTTCCTTCCTCTGTTCTTGTCCCTTCCCTCTTTCCTTCCTTCCTTCCCACCCTCCATCCATTCATTCACCCATTCCTCTCTTGATCGCTTAAAGCCGGTCCCTGGTGCAAAAAGGGTTGGGGACCTCTGTCCTACAGGATTGGGTGGCAGAGAAGTTGAACATATGTAAATTTAAAAGTTTAAGAAAGTTTACAAGTTAAGTGAAAGAAACTTCATTATTCATTTATATGTACATGTACATTTCTTCATTAAAAACATGTCTTTCTGCATAATTTAGACTAACTTTGTGAGTTTTTTGAGGGCTGGAACCAATTAAAATTATTTACATTAATTCCTATGGGGAAAAGTCGTTCGAGATAAGAGCTGCTCGACTTAAGAGCCCAGGTCCGGAACGAATTAAACTCGTATCTCGAGGTACCACTGTACTTACAAAATTTTCTAGATAAGAACTGGGTGTTCAAGATTTTTTTGCCTCTTCTCAAGAACCATTTTCCACTTACAAACCCGAGCCTCTGAAACTGTAACCGGAAAAGGCAGGGAGGAGCCTCCGTGGGGCCTCTCTAGTAATCTCCTGGGAGGAAAGAGGGCTGGAAAAGGTGGGGAGAAGCCTCTGTTGGGCCTCCCTAGGAATCTCCTGGGTGGGAACGGGGCCGGAAAAGGTGGGGAGAAGCCTCCGTGGGACCTCTCTAGGAATCTCCTGGGCGGGAACGGGGCCGGAAAAGGTGGGGAGAAGCCTCCGTGGGACCTCTCTAGGAATCTCCTGGGCGGGAACGGGGCCGGAAAAGGTGGGGAGAAGCCTCCGTGGGACCTCTCTAGGGAATCTTCAGGGAGGAAACAGGGCCGGAAAAGGTGGGGAGAAGCTTCCGTGGGGCCTCTCCAGGAATCTCCTGGGCGGGAATGGGGCCGGAAAAGGTGGGGAGAAGCCTCCGTAGGACCTCTCTAGGAATCTTCAGGGAGGAAACAGGGCCGGAAAAGGTAGGGAGAAGCCTCTGTGGGGCCTCTCTAGGAATCTCCTGGGCGGGAATGGGGCCAGAAAAGGCGGGGAGAAGCCTCCGTGGGGCCTCTCTAGGAATATCCATCCATCCATTCATCATCTGTCCTTCCATCTATCCATCCTTCCTTCCATCCATCCGCGCATTCATCCTTACATCCATCTGTCCATCCTTCCATCTGTCCTTCCGTCCATCCATCCGTCCGTCCATCCATCAGTCCTTCCATCCATCCCTTTGTCCATCCTTCCATCCATCTGTCTGCCCTTCCATCCATGCATTGCTTCTATCCATCATTCCTTCTATCCACCCATACATTCCTTCCTTCCATCCGTCTGTCCTTCCATCCATCCACTCCTTCTATCCATCCATCCATCCATCCATCCATCCATCTGCCTTCTGTCCATCCATTCCTTCCATCTATCCATCCATCCATCCGTCCATCCTTCCATCCATTTGTATGTCCTTCCGTCCGTCCATCCTTCCTTCCATCCATCCGCGCATTCATCCTTACATCCATCCTTCCGTCCGTCCATCCCTTCCATCCCTCCATCCCCTCCTCCAGATCCAGGCTCCCCCTCCCCAGCTCCTTTTCCCTTTCCGTGATTCATTTCCCTCCCACGCGGCTCAGCTGCTTTTGTTTTCCTCCGCAGTGCAATGTGTCTAATACACGGTGAAAACACGCCGTGCCAAACATCGAAGTTGTTGGGAACACACACATGGATGTCAAGGTAATGACGTCGTTGGCAGAGATCGGGCGCAGTGCGGGGCGGCAGTAGGAGGAGGAGGAGGAGGAGAAGACAAGAGGAGAAGACTGTAGTTCGCTCGGTCCGGCCTTGTTCCTTCCTCTCCGTACGCCGTTGACCTTCAAACGAAGCCTTGCTACTCGCTGGTTGTCCTTCCTCCTGATTGCAGATGCCTGGTTCTTTTTTCTCGGGTCCGGCTGGAGCATCTCCTCTGCTCTTGCTCTCCTGATTTCGACGTCCCTCCGTTAGAAGTCTGGTGGGATGTTCTTGAACGCTCAAGGGCCACTTTTTTCTCCACAGGGTCATCTCTCGATACTTTCCCCCCTCCCCGCCAGCCTCCCTCCCTCCCTCCTTCTCCTGTTACCTATTGGTGTGGAAAACAAGCTATTTCCACCCCACCTACTCATAAAAAACGAGAAGAGAGCGAGAGCGAGAGAGCCAAAGGGAAAGAACACCGTGTTTTTCAGCCTCTGCCTTAGCAACCGATTTTTTTTTCAAAAGTCTTTATGGGGAGGGGGGGGGAAGAATGGAGAGCTTTGGGGAAAGGAGAGAGGGGGGAAAAAGAGAGGTGGTGGGGACAGTGTGCTATTTACTGTTTAGAGAACTCCAGGAGACTTGTCTTCTGTTGTGAATTATAGTTCCTGGAATCTTTCAAGGCCACGAGAGCCAGTGGGCTTTGTAAAAACAAGAGCCGCTAGGACAGAAGCAGCCCGTTCCATGGCGGAGAAGGTGAAGAGCAGAGAAAAGATTTGGGAGAGGAGGAGGAGGAGGAAGTGGACTATGGGGTCCCTTGCATTCTTGCAGACATTTCATTACCTAACTAGGTAACATTATCAGTGCTAAGAGGGAGGGAGGTTATGGAAAGGAAGAGGGGAGAGGAGGAGAATGACGGTGGGGTCGTTGCTGCTCTTTGAGCTTGCTTGTTTTTTTGCATATGTTTCATTACCTAGAGAGAGTGACAGGGAAGGAGAGAAGAGAGAGGGAGAGAGAGGTGGGAGAGGAGAGAGACATACAGAAAGGGAGAGAGAGAGAGAGAGAGGCAGAGAGGGGAGGAGAGGAGAGACCCACACAGAAAGGGAGAGACAGAGAGAGAGACAGAGAGAGGGAGAGGAGAGAGAGGGGGAGGGAGAGAAGAGAGATGGAAGGGAGGAGAGGAGGGAGAGGAGAGAGACAGACAAACATAGAGAGAGAGAGGTGAGGTGGAGAGGGAGAGGAGAGACAGAGACAGAGAGGAGAGGGAGAGAGAGAGGGAGAGGAGGGGGGGAAGGGGAGAAGAGAGACAGAGGGGAGGAGAGGAGAGAGGGAGAGAGAGGGTGGGAGAGACAGAGAGGGAGAGACAGAGAGAGAGTAGAGAGAGGGGGAAGGACAGAAGAGAGGGAGAGGTAGGAAAGGAGAGAGACACACAGTAAGGAAGAGAGACAGAGAGGGAAAGGAGAGACAGAGAGAGAGAGGAGAGGGAGAGAGATGGAGAGGAGAGAGTGTGGAAAGGAGAGAAGAGAGACAGAGGGGAGGAGACGAGAGACACATACAGAAAGGGAGAGACAGTGAGAGAGAGGAGAGGGAGAGAGAGGGAGAGGAGAAAGAGGGGGAAGGAGAGGGGCAGAGAGCAGAGAGACACACAGAAAGGGAGAGAGACAGACAGTGAGGCAGGGTGAGGCAGAGAGGAGAGGGAGAGAGAGGGAGAGGAGAGAGGGGGAAGGAGAGGAGAGAGACAGAGGGAAGGAGAAGAGAGAGAAGGAAGGAGAGAGACATACAGAAAGGGAGAGAGAGAGAGGCAGAGAGGGGGATAGGAGAGACAGAGAAAGAGGAGAGGGAAGGAGAGGAGGGAGGGAGAGCAGAGAGAGAGAGGCGGAGAAGGAGGATAGACGGACAGACATAGAGAGACAGAGTGGGAGGGGGACGAGAGAGAAAGGGGGGAAAGGAGAAAGACAGACATAGACAGAGAGGGAGAGGGAGGGGAGAGAGAGACACACAGGGAAAGAGACAGACAGGCAGGCAGATACGCATACAGAAGCTGACTTCGAGAGCTGATAAGGGGTGCCAGAGAGACAGGTTGCTCTGGGTTCACACAAGACATTTCTCTCCAGAGAGGAAACATGTGCTTGCTTTGGAAGCCAAGAGTGGGATCTGGTACCCAAGCAGGGCAGAAGGAAGGGGATTCTCATCCTCACTGAGGACAAAGCCACACGGGGTTGTCTTGGGATGGCATTCCAGGCAGCATCAACGTTAGCAGTGGAGGATGAAGTCAGAAAAACCTAACTTTGGTTGATCCGACATCCCTCAGCCGTGTCAACTTTTAAGATGAGTGGACTTCAACTCCCAGAGTTCCCAGCCGGCTGGGGAACTCTGGGAGTTGGAGTCCACTCATCTTAAAAGTTGACACGGTTTGAGAAACATTGCTTGAGTCGTAAAATTGGGACACGTTCCTATTGGAAACGCTAAACCTGGACCCTCCTCCCTCCCTCCATTGTCCTGTGCTTACTTTTTTCTTTTTAAACAAAATGTTTTATTTATCCATATATACAGTACATAACACACAAAACAAAAGACATTTTAAAACATTGGACATTTGTGTAGCCAACCTGTCTTACATTTCTCATTGTGCTCACAACCTATTACTTAACTATTTTTGGCATATTATTATAAACAAGTCATATACATGGCTCTTATTTCTATGTCTATTTTCCCTTAACCCATTTGTCACCAAGAAATCATTTCAGTTAATAACAATATTACTAAATATACATTTATTACTTTTTCCATTTCTCCAGCCAGCAGCAGAACATGCCCCAACATTATAATATTCCGAATCTTCCTTATTTTTGAATTCCAATGTTAATTTATCCATCTCTGCACATGCTATTATTTTTTTCTATTATTTCTACCTCTGTTAGTACATTTTCATTTTCCCAATATTGTGCAAATATTAGTCTTGTCACAGTTGTTATGTGCAAAATTATTTTAATTTTTTCGCATACTGTTCCCAATAGAAATAGCTCCGTGTTTCCCCCATTTTCCCCACTAAAATTTCTTCTAACCAGTTTCTATTTTTTTGTCCTGTGCTTATTTTTAAGGGTGGCACAGCCTTGTCCCATGGGATCGGGTGGCATAGAAGAATGAATGAATGAATGAATGAATATAATTTTATGCTCAGGGCTGCCTCAGAAAGGAATCTGCAAACGTGGAACCAAATCCACTGGTTTACCAGGAGTCTCTTGTTTTTATTTAAAGACACATTTTTAATGCATTTTATTATTTTTAATATCATGTCCCAATATCATGCTTAGATTTGGAATACTGTGTCCAGTTCTGGAGACCTCACCTAGAAAAGGATATGGATCAAACTGAACAGGTCCAAAGACGGTGGAAGGTCTTAAGCATAAAACATATCGGGAAAAACTTAATGAACTCAATCTGTATAGTCTGGAGGACAGAAGGGAAAGGGGGGACATGACCGAAACATTGAAATATGTAAAAGGCTTAAAAAAGGTTCAGGAGGGAAATGTTTCTAATAGGAAAGTGAACACAAGAACAAGGGGGCACGATCTGGGGTTAGTTGGGGGAAAGATCAGAAGCCACGTGAGAAAATATTATTTTACCGAAAGAGTAGTAGATGCTTGGAACAAACTTCCAGCAGACGTGGTTGGTCAATCCACAGGAACTGAATCTAAATATGCCTGGGATAAACATATCTTCATCCTAAGATAAAATACAGGAAATAGTAGAAGGGCAGACTAGATGGACCAGGAGGTCTTTTTGTGGATTTGCCAAAATAAACCAAAAAAACCCAACACAAAGAAAACGCAAAACCCTTCATTTAAAGAATAGCTGCTCTTTCTTCTTCTTCTTCTTCTTCTTCTTCTTCTTCTTCTTCTTCTTCTTCTTCTTCTTCTTCTTCTTCTTCTTCTTCTTCCTCTTCTTCTTCCTCTTCTTCTTCCTCCTCCTCCTCCTCCTCCTCCTCCTCTTCTTCTTCCTCTTCTTCTCCCTCCTCCTCCTCCTCCTCCTCTTCTTCTTTATTTATTTATTTATTCTTTGTCCAATATACAATACATATGAAAGAGAATAGACATTGAGTGATATATAAAGATAGTAAGTAAAAAAAGAAGAGAAATATATGAGAGGGAGAGAATATATATGATATATGAGATAAGGAAAGACAATTGGACAGGGGACGAAAGGCCTACCAGTGCACTTATGTACGCCCCTTACTGGCCTCTTAGGAACTTGGAGAGGTCAATCGTGGAGAGTCTAAGGGAGAAATGTTAGGGGTTGTGGGTTGACACTATTGAGTCCGGTAATGAGTTCCATGCTTCGACAACTCGATTGTTAAAGTCATGTTTTTTACAGTCAAGTTTCTTCTTCTTCTTCTTCTTCTTCTTCTTCTTCTTCTTCTTCTTCTTCCTTCTTTGCTTTCACAGGTCTTGTAACTTGCAATTCACTGGGGAGATATTGGTTTTCTTCTTCTCTTTCAGCCTCTTTTCCACCTTACGAGCATCGTCTCCCTCCCCTCTCCTCCTCCAGGTGTTTTCGCCATGCCTGACTCTTAATTTCACCGCTCTCAAGACCTTCGTTTTTAATGCTCGTCCCTGGCGGCCCCTGCAATCTCTCCAAGGGGCGGAAGACGGTGGGGCCAGGAGGAAGCCGAGTAAGAGAATAATCTTTTTCCGGGCTTTCCAGAATCTTGGAAAGCCTTGAAACGTGTGTTCGCTTCTCCGGCTACTTCCAGCTGCGAGGCGCTCAATGCATAGCAATTACCCGGGAATAAAAGCTCGGGCAGACAGACGGGTTTGTTGGGTGCCACGTGCAAAATGCTTAGCGCGGCGTGCAAACTAGTTCGGAAACTGGGGTGCCAGCAGATGGAGGAGGAAGAGGAGGAGGAAGGCAGGATTCATATATCTGGGGAGTCTCGCCCTAAACAAGGGGCGTGCATAAGCGCACCAGTCTGCCTGCCGCTCCAGCCCTAATATTCCATTTTATTCATATATCTATTTCTTGTAATCTTCGGGAGCGTCTTCTGCCTCATGGATCTCAGCGGCCGGTTAGGTCCCACAGAGTCGGCCTTCTCCAGGTCCCGTCTGCCAGACAATGTCTGCCAGATCGTGCAGAATGCAGCTGCGAGAGCAATCATGGGCTTTCCCAAAAATGCCCATATAACACCAACACTCCGCAGTCTGCATTGGTTGCCGATCAGTTTCCGGTCACAATTCAAAGTGTTGGTTATGACCTGTAAAGCCCTTCGTGGCACCGGACCAGATTATCTCAGGGACCGCCTTCTGCTGCACGAATCCCAGCGACCAGTTAGGTCCCACAGAGTGGGTCTTCTCCGGATCCTGTCAACTAAACAATGTCGTTTGGCGGGGCCCAGGGGAAGAGCCTTCTCTGTGGCGGCCCCGGCGCTCTGGAACCAACTCCCCCCAGAGATTAGAATTGCCCCCACCCTCCTCGCCTTTCGTAAGCTCCTTAAAACCCACCTCTGCCATCAGGCATGGGGGATCTGAGATACTCTTTCCCCCTAGGCCTTTACAATTTATGCATGGTATGTTTACTTGTAGGTATGATTGGTTTTAAAATAAGGGGTTTTTAGTTGTTGTAGTATTGGATTTACATGCTGTTTTTATTATTGTTGTTAGCCGCCCCGAGTCTACGGAGAGGGGCGGCATACAAATCCAATAAATAATAATAAAAAAAATAATGTGGGTTGGTGGGGCCTAGGGGAGGAGCCTTCTCTGTGGCTATGCCGCCCTTCTCAAGGAGACTCAGGGCGTCGTACAACATTACAAATGCAACGTGTACAGAAATCTAAATTACTATAAAAGAATTATACAAATTACTAAAAAGTATTAAAAACCCCATACACGGTCATGCACATTCATCCAATTCAATCATTCATAATATCAGCTGGAGAAAATCACATTTCCAGAAACTAATCCCCTCTCCCTTCTGACTTATAGCATTTGAGTGTGGTGTGATTGTGTAGCATTGATTGTTTTTAGTAATAAGGGGTTTGAACTTGTTTTTCTTAATATTGGATTTGTATTGTATTGTTATTGCTGTTGTGAGCCACCCCGAGTCCTTGGAGAGGGGCGGCATACAAATCTATTATTATTATTATTATTATTATTATTATTATTATTCACGTCCCCCATTCTCGCCGGCAGAGATAGGTCTTAAGAGCTTTACAAAAGACCAGGAGGGAGGGGGTGGTATGTATCTACGGAGGGAGTTCGTTCCAGAGGGCGCGGGCCGCCACAGAGAAGGCTCTTCCCCTAGGGGCCCGCCAGTCGACATTGTCTGGCCAATGGGGACCCGGAGAAGGCCAATCTGTGAGACCTAACTAGCCGCTGGGATGCATGAGGCAGAAGACCGTCCCGAAGGTAGTCTGGTCCTAAGCCATGTAGGGCTTTATAGGTCATAACCAGCACTTTGAATTGGGCCCAGAGACCATTGGCCACTAGTGCAGCTCACGGAGTGATGTTGAAATGTGGGCAGATGTTGGGAGGCCCACTATAGTTCGCGCGGCTGCATTTTGCACACTCTTCGGAGGGCAGTCCCATGTAGAGAGAGCATTGCAGTAGTCGAACCTCGAGGGGATAAGAGCGTGAGTGACTGTGAGAAGTGACTCCTGTCCAGAAAGGCCTGCAACTGGTGCACAAGGGGCATATCCGTGTGAACACCCCCCTTGCCACAGCTGAGAGATGGTCTTCTAAGCTCAGCTGTGGATCGAGAAGGCCGCCCAAGTTGCGGACGTTCTCTGAGTTGGGCAAAGATTCCCACCCTCCAGGCTGTGATGGATGGAAAATTGGTATTGTCCCTGGGAGGCAAAACCCACAGCCATTTGTTTTACAGATTGTGTGTGGGTGTTTGTGTGTTTGCCTGCAAGAAGACACAAGTTTGGATGGGAAAGAACAAACTACGGCCAAAGTCCACCTTTGCAGACGAGAGTTTGAAAGGAGGAAAGGAGGAAGCGAGGGTGGGAGAAGAAGAAGGAGATGCATCCAAACAAGCTGGGATTAAACAATGGTGAGGAAGAACAATAGGCGCTAATGGAATGGGCTTGTGGAAGGAATTGCAAATGGCAGAGGAACAAAGGAGGCCTGGCAGGCGGCCCAGGGCAAGGCTCCAAGACATGCCAGCTGGGGCAGTCAAAGGTGGGGGAGGGAGGTGGGTTTTCCGCAGCCTCCGAGGGAATGCCTGGCAGCCAAGTTGCCTCCGAGGGGGTTCGCGAGTGGAGCTGCTGGGAAACCGGCGAAGCAAGGGAGGATTCAAGGGGGGTTTTAGTGGAGAATTTCCCGGAACCGTTATGATTTGAGGATCTTCAGATTTAGGGGGAGGCTCTCCGTGGGTCCAGGATTGTAGGATGGGAAGGGCGTCCATCAGTACAGTGGTACCCTCTACTTACGAACTTAATTTGTTCCGTGACCAGGTTCTTAAGTAGAAAAGTTTGTAAGAAGAAGCAATTTTTCCCATAGGAATCAATGTAAAAGCGAATAATGCATGCGATTGGGGAAACCACAGGGAGGCTGGAGGCGGAGGAGGAGATTCCTAGAGAGGCCCCTCAGAGGCTTCTCCCCACCATTTCCAGCCCTGTTTCCTCCCAGGAGATTCCTAGAGAGGTCCCATGGAGGCTTCTCCCAGCCTTTTCCAGCCCTGTTTCCTCCCAGGAGATTCCTAGAGAGGCCCCATGGAGGCTTCTCCCTGTCTTTTCTGGCCCTGTTTTCTCCCAGGAGATTCTTAGAGAGGCCCCACAGAGGATTCTCCCAGCCTTTTCCAGCCCTGTTTCCTCCCAGGAGATTCCTAGAGGCCCCACGGAGGTTTCTCCCTGTCTTTTCTGGCCCTGTTTCCTCCCAGGAGATTCCTAGAGGCCCCACGGAGATTTCTCCCTGCCTTTTCCGGTTACAGTTTCGGTGGGCTCGGGTTTGTAAGTGGAAATGATTCTTGAGAAGAAGCAAAAAAATCTTGAACAGCCGGTTCTTATCAAAGAAAAGTTCATAAGTAGAGGCATTCGTAGATAGACGTACCCACTGTATTGGGTTATGGATAAAAATACCACACTAGTGAAAACTGAGCTGTGAGCGCAGGTTTGGGTGACTGGTGGGCGTGTGTGTGTGCCCCAGCGAGATCTCGGAGTTCTTGGAGAGGGACGGGCGTACAAATCAAATAAATTATTATTATTATTATTATCTTGCTTCTGTGCATGCGCAGGAAGCAAAATCTCACGGGGGGGACGTGCGTGTGAGATTTCAGCGGGTTTTTTGCTTCCGCGAATGTCCGGCCCTTTTTTTTCTCTTCACCCAACAACTGAAAGGATGCAATCCACCTTTTTTCTGTTCAGGAGCTCCTGCCATGTGCTGGTCCTCTACTAAACCTTATTTCCAAGCATCTCCATGAATCCAGTGTCTTTTTCTCCCCCTTGGAACCGGAGTCCAGGAGAATGATCCTTACAACATAGAGACATAGAACATTGACGGCAGAAAAAGACCTCCTGGTCCATCTAGTCTGCCCTTCTACTATTTCCTGTATTTTACCTTAGAATGGATCTATGTTTATCCCAGGCATGTTTAAATTCAGTTCCTGTGGATTGACCAACCATGTCTGCTGGAAGTTTGTTCCAAGCATCTGCAACTCTTTCACTTAAATAATATTTTCTCATGTTGCTTCTGATCTTTGCCACAACTAACCTCAGATTGTGCCCCCTTGTTCTTGTGTTCACTTTCCTATTAAAAAACGCTTCCCTCCTGAACCTTATTTAACCCTTTAACATGTTTAAATGTTTCGATCATGTCCCCCCCTTTCCCTTCTGTCCCTCCAGACTATACAGGTTGAGTCATGAAGTCTTTCCTGATACGTTTTATGCTTCAGACCTTCCACCATTTTTGTCTTTGGACCTGTTCAGTTTCATCAATATCTTTTTGTAGGTGAGCTCTCCAGAACTGGACACAGTAAATTCCAAATGTGGCCTCACCAGCGCTCTATACAGCGGATCACAATCTCCCTCTTCCTGCTTGTTATACCTCTAGCTATGCAGCCAAGGCTTCTACTCGCTTTCCCTACAGCCTGACCGCACTCTTCACCCATTGGAGACTGTCGGAAATCACGACCCCTAAATCGTTCACTTTGGAAGTTTTTGGCTAGCACAGAACTGCCAATCAAATACTCAGATTGAGGATCCCTTTTCCCCAAGTGCATTGTTTTACAGCAAAATAACAAATAGAAATGCAATGCAGTGCGATAAATAAAACAAAACAAAAAGGAAGGCATCAAAGAGAAAAAAGCAACAATGGGTAATGATTTAAACCTCAGCTGACGGTCTGTTTCCTGCTTGGGAAGAGGAGAGAAGCCAGGGAAAGCCAAAATCTCTTGCCTAAAAACAAATGTTCCCTTTTTCCCCCCCCACCCGTGAGAGCTGGGCCTTTCTCCATGCGTTTGGCAGTCTGGGATTTTTCTTAAGGGAGGAGGAGAAGGGGAGAAGCAAAATCCAAACTGGGAGGGGGGGTGATTTTGGGGCCCCCAGAATTCTTTCTCGCACCCCCTTGCTTCCTATTTTGCCTTCCCCCCCCCAAACCCCCCCCCCTTCCCCCTGCCAGCCAAACCAGGCCAATTGTTCCTGTGTTTCAGATTTGCCTCTTAGCAACCCACCAAACGTTTTTACTAAATAAGGAGGCATACCCAAAAACACCATAGTAACGCAGGGTTGGACCTGCGGTTTGTAGAAAACTTTTGGTATTTCGACGGTTGGATCAATTTCTTTCTTTCTTTCTTTCTTTTTCTCTTTCTTCCTTCCTTTCCCTCCCTTCCTTCTTCTTTCTCTTTTTACATCCTTCCCTTCACCTTAGAAACATAGAAACATAGAAGACTGACGGCAGAAAAAGACCCATGGTCCATCTAGTCTGCCCTTTTACTTCTTTTCTTTCTTTACTTTACCTTCTTTCTTTACCTTCTTTTTCTTTTTTTACTTCCTTCCCTTCCCTTCCCCCCTTTTTTCTCTTTTTTCTCTCTTTTTTACTTCCATCCCTTCCCTTTTCCTTCCTTCCTTTTTCTTTCTCTTTTTTTACTTCCTTCCCTTCCCTTTTCCTTCTTCCCTCTTTTTTACTTCCTTCCCTTTTCCTCCCTCCCTCCTCTTTTTCTTTCTATTTCTTCCTTACTTCCTTCCTTTTTCCTTCCTTCCATCCATCCTTCTTTACTTCCTTCCCTTCTCCTCCCTCCCTCCTTTTCTTTCTTTTTCTCTTTTTTACTTCCTTCCCTTCCTTTCTCCTCCTCCCTTTTTCTCTTTTTTCTCTCTTTTTTACTTCCTTCCCTTCCCTTTTCCTTCCTCTTTTTTAACTTCCTTCCCTTCTCCTCTCCTCCCTCTTTTCTTTCTCTTTCTTCCTTACTTCCTTTCCTTTTTCCTTCCTTCCATCTATCCATCCTTCTTTACTTCCTTCCCTTCTCCTCCTCCCTCCTTTTCTTTCTTTCTTTACTTCCTTCCCTTCCTTTCTCCTTCCTTCCTTCCTTCTTTCCTTCCCTTTTCCTCTCTCCTTTTCTCTTTCTTTCTCTTTTTCCTTCCTTCCTTCCTTCTTCCTTCCTTCCTGTTTTACAACCTTTCTTGTCCCAGTTGTTAAGTGAATCATCCCAAAGCTGTTAAATTAGGAACATGGTTGTTAAGTGAATCTGTCCGCCCCACTGAGTTTGCTGGTCCAGAACGTCACAAAAGGGAGATCACGTGATCCTACGGACTATACAACCGTCATAAATATGAGTCAGTTGCCAAGCATCCAAATTTTGCTCACATAACCACAGGGGATGCCGAAACGGTCATTAAGTGTGAAAACGGTCCCCAAGTCACTTTTTCTTCAATGCGGTTGTTAACAATCACTAAACAAACTGTTGTTAAATAGAGACTAGCTATAATTTCTGTGTGTGGGTACAAAATTCAAAGAGGAAAACATCCAGTGGGTTTTACAATAAGCCATTTAAAATTATCTGAGAAAGACAAGAGGGTGAAAACCTTAGGTAGCTAAAATGTGTATGAAAGAAAGAAAGAAAGAAAGAAAGAAAGAAAGAAAGAAAGGAAGGAACTGAATTTAAACAAGAGAGAGAGAAAGAAAGAAGGGAAGGGAGGGAGAGAAGGAAGGAGAGAGAAAGAAAGAGACAGAGAAAGAAAGAAAGGAGGGAGGGAAGGAGAAAAAAGAGAGAAAGAAAGAGCAGGAAAGAAAGAAATAGGGAGAGAGAAAGAGAGAGAAGGAAAGAAAGAGAAAGAAAGAAAAAAGAGAGAAAGAAAGAAAGAGAAAGAAAGAAAGGAAAAGAAAGAAAGGAGGGAGGGAAGGAAGGAGAGAGAAAGAAAGAAAGAAAGAAAGAAAGAAAGAAAGGAGGGGAGAGAGCGAGGGAAGGAAAGGAGAAAGAAAGAGAAAGGAAAAAAGAGAAATAAATAAACAAACAAACAAACAAATAAATAAATAAATAGTGAGAAACACTTTTTTTGATGTTATATTGAAAATATCCTGCTCAGAAAGGGACTTCTTAAAGGACGTGAAAAGAAGGTGAAATAAACCCCCGGAAAGATCAGACGGAAACTCTTGTACAAGACGTATTATGGGAACATTTGCAGGCAGGGAGCATCTTCAGGGAACAGATTCCATTGGAAAGGGAGGCATGACAAGCAATAGACCAGCTGTCAAGGAAGACAGGATGAGGCACAGAAGAAATATGCGCCGAATTGTTTAAGGTTACAGGGCAAAGACGCGGTAAAAGTGCTAACAGCTCTGTGACAACAGATCCATTTCTATGTGTGGCAGATCTCATTATCTCTCCGCCGGAACGTCCAAAAGGGAAGAAGAATCTACTGTAGGAACTGAATGGGGACAGGCTCCAAACAGGACGTGCACACATCATATTACCTTTAATATCTGTTTATTGATCCATTGATTATATGCTATCAAAATCTTAGTGATTACATAAATAGGGTTATTTATTTTTTCTCTCCATGGGAAACTGTCTGGCCCCCTGTCAGGTCCTTCGAGGTCTTACAAAGGTGTTGGCATCACCAACGTAACTGAGTTTATTTAAATCGTACAGGCGAGGCAAAAATACACAACGGTATACAACTGGCAGCTTGGGTATGTTCTTTGGAATGCAAACCGAATGCTAAAATGCATGCAAATGGAGAGATATCTGATCACAGATATGGATGGATATATTGATATTGTATATAGATAGATAGATAGATAGATAGATAGATAGATAGATAGATAGATAGATAGATAGATAGATAGATAGATAATAGATGATAAATAGATATGGGTGTATGGATGTATGGATGTATGGATAGATAGATAGATGAGATAGATAGATGGATGGATGGATGGATGGATAGATGGATAGAAAGATAGACAGACAGACAGACAGACAGATGGATAGAAAGATAGATAGACAAATAAATAGATGGATGGATGGATGGATGGATGGATAGACGGATAGACAGCCAGCCAGCCAGACAGATGGATGAACAGACAGACAGATAAATAGATAGATAGATGGATAAATAGATAGACAGACAGACAGATGAATAGATAGATAGAGATAGATAGATAGATAGATAGATGGATGGATGGATGGATGGACGGACGGACGGGACGGACAGACAGACGGATAGATAGACAGACAGACAGATGGATAGATAGATGATAGATAGGTAGATAGATAGATGGATGGATGGATAGATATAAAGATATGCATAGATAAATAGGCAGACAGATGATAGAGAGATAGATATGGATGGATGGATGGATGGATAGATAGCTATACAGATATGCATAGACAGACAGGTGATATAAATGATAAATAAATGATAGATGATGAAGAAGATAGATTAAACCCACATGTCTTTAAAATATCTGGCTGGGGAATTCTGGGGAGTTGAAGTCCATGAGCCTTAAAATCTCCAAGGTTGGGCATCCCTAATCTAGAACAACAACTGTCTTTGACAAGGTTGAGGAAATCAGTGGGTAAGGTGAATAGGGGAAGGATTAAAGAGTTTACCAGACTCCAAATTATTATACAAGGTCAGTCAAGACGAGGGGACCATTTCTACCCACATCCTGAAGAGCCGGGGTGGTGCAGTGGTTAGAGTACAACACTGCAGGCTACTTCAGCTAACTGCTTAGCTGTAGTTCAGCGGTTCAAATCTCACCACTGGCTCAAGGTTGACTCAGTCTTCCATCCTTCCCAGGTGGGTCAAATGAGGACCCAGATTGTTGGGGGCAGTATGCTGATTATATAAACCACATAGAGATAGCTGTGAAAGCACTATGAAGCGGTATATAAGTCTAAATGCTAATGCTAACGCCATAGCAGCCCTCAATCAAACCCAATTCAACATCCCCCTCCCCACTCCGGAATAAATGAAAATAAATCAGTGCAGATTTGTTGGGAAGGGGAAAAAAACCTATTCCTTCTTTTGCCATCATTGTAGCTATGTTCCTGAGTTTGTGGAGAAGGGCAACATAGAAATCGAAGCAAATAAGTACACTGGATGTTCAAGATTTTTTTGCCTCTTCTGAAGAGCCATTTTCTACTTAAGAACCCAAGCTTGGAAAAACTGTAACCGGAAAAAGGTAGGGAGAAGCCGCCGTGGGGCTTCTCTAGGAATCTCCTGGGAGGGAAACAGAGCCGGAAAAGGCAGGGAGAAGCCTCTGTGGGGCCTCTCTAGGAATCTCCTGGGAGGAAATTGTAACCAGAAAAGCCAGGGAGAAGCCTCCGTGGGGCCTCTCTAGGAATCTCCTGGGAGGAAACAGAGCAGGAAAAGGCGGGGGAGAAGCCTCTGTGGGGTCTCTCTAGGAATCTCCTGGGAGGAAATTGTAACCAGAAAAGCCAGGGAGAAGCCTCCGTGTGGCCTCTCTAGGAATCTCCTGGGAGAAAACAGGGCCTCTCTAGGAATCTCCTGGAAGGAAACAGGGCCTCTCTAGGAATCTCCTGGGAGGAAGACAGGGCCTCCACCCTCTCTGTGGTTTCCCCAATCGCACGCATTATTTTGCTTTTACATTGATTCCTATGGAAAAATGGCTTCTTCTTACAAACTTTTCTACTTAAGAACCTGGTCACAGAACGAATTAAGTTCGTAAGTAGAGGCACCATTGGAAGTAAGTAAGTAGAAAATCAGTGACCAATTATCTGTTTTGGGTCATTGGGACATTCTACAGATCCCACGGATTCATAAAAGGTGAGGCTGAAGCAGGAGGAGGAGGAGGAGAAGTTTGGTGTGGGCTCCATTTCCACATCTGGGGCTCTTTTGAATCGACCGGAGGGGAAGACCCAGCCCTCCACTCGACTGACTTGACAAAGCTGCCAGCTGGAGATTTTACGTTCCTTTCAATTATTTTATATTGTACCTTCAGGCTCCGCTCCAAAGTGACTCTTAAAGAATAATCAGACGCTCTCAATAGGCAATCAAACTCAAATTAGAGCAAGGTTATAGTTGCGGTTGAGTAGCCGTATGTTTCTAAGAGTCAGGGAGATTTCCGACCGGGCCCTGCAAGCCATGAGTAGCATTGGGGGAGCTGCTGGTGCCCCTTCGTTCTGCTCCCTAACAAGCAGGAAGTTAAGCCTGTCCCCTCTGCCACAAATCAATAGGATGGGCTTTGTATAAAATCCAGTGGATTTCTTGGGAGATCTGGAGGGGGAATCCTACCATATTTCTGGCTAGAGCTGAAATGTAGAATAATATAGATCAGTGATGGTGAACCTTTTTTTCTTCAGGTGCCGAAAGACCATGTGACCGGCCACGATAGCAATCATGACCTCTCCTAGATATTTATTTATTTATTTATTCAATTTTTATGCCGCCCTTTTCCTTAGACTCAGGGCGGCTTACAACATGTTAGCAATAGCACTTTTTAACAGAGCTAGCCTATTGCCCCCCACAATCTGGGTCCTCATTTTTACCCACCTCGGAAGGAGGAAGGCTGAGTCAACCTTGAGCCGGTGATGAGATTTGAACCGCTGACCTTCAGATCTACAAGTCAGCTTCAGTGGCCTGCAGTACAGCACTCTACCTGCTGCGCCACCCTGGCTCTATATTGATATGCCCATGTCTCATCAACACTCCGCGGCCTGCACTGGCTGCCAATCAGTTTCTGGTCACAATTCAAAGTGTTGGTTATGACCTATAAAGCCCTTCATGGCATCGGACCAGAATACCTTCTGCCGCACGAATCCCAGCGGCTGATCAGGTCCCACAGAGTTGGCCTTCTCCGGGTCCCGTCGACGAAACAATGTTGTTTGGCGGGGCCCAGGGGAAGAGCCTTCTCTGTGGCGGCCCCGACCCTCTGGAATCAACTCTCCCCCGGAGATTCAAACTGTCCCTACCCTCCTCGCCTTGCGCAAACTACTGAAGATTCACCTCTGTCGCCAGGCGTGGGGGAATTAATGCCCCCTCTTTTTTCCGACTCCTATATTATGACTAGTTGGTTTGAGTGTGTATGACTGTGTAGTAGATGTTTTTTATGATAATATATTTTTAAATTAGTTTCTTAATTTTTTAATATTAGATTTGTACTGTATTGTATTGTCGTTATGTTGTGAGCCGCCCCGAGTCCTTGGAGAGGGGCGGCATACAAATCTAATAAATTATTATTATCATTATTATTATTATCATGCATGCAAAAGTGCCCACATCCATAATTCAATGTCTGGGAAGGATGGAAATAGGTTCTTCCACCCCCCGGAGGCCCTCTGCAGGCCAGAAATGGCCTTTTTCCCAACTTCTGTGGTGGGCCCAATAGGCTCATGTTTCACCCTCCCCAGGCTCCAAGGCTTACCTGGACCCAAATGATGGTAAAAACGCCCTCCCCCCATCCCCCTGGAGGCTCTCTGGAAGCCAAAAATGCCCTCCCAGAGCCTCTGTGCGAGCCAAAATCAGCTGGCCGGTACATGCATGCATGTTGGAGCCTGAGCTAGAGCGATGGGCTTGCGTGCCAGCAGATATGGCTCTGCGTGCCACCTGTGGCACCTGTGCCATAGTTCGCCATCACTGACCTAGCTGATCAGACTCAGCGTAGTGCTAGGAGGAAAAGACTATAATTTGATTCTGACCGCTGAATGCAAACCGGCCAGAAACCAATCCTCCTATACAACGGCCACCACTCTAACCCTCTTTATTAATTAGACTCAGAGAGTCAAAATGTCTAATGAAAAGAAGGACCAGGGTAGACATGATAGCAGTGTCCCAATAGGAGTCAACCTGTTCTCCAAAGTAGCTGAGGGTAGAAAAAGAAGCAATGGGTGGAAACTAAACAAGGAGAGAAGCAGCTTGGAACTAAGGAGAAATTAGAACAATTAACCAGTGGAACAGCTTGCCACCAGAAGTTGGAATGCTCCAATATTGGAAGTTTTTAAGAAGATGTTGGATAACCATCTGTCTGAAGTAGTGTAAAGTTTCTTGTCTAAGCAGGAGGTTGGACTAGAAAACTTCCAAGCTTAAAATCCATTCCAACTCTGTTATTATTTGTCCTACGCTCAGGTGCTTTGGAGAATAGCTTGACTCCTTCTTCTTTGGGGCAACCCCTGAGATACTGGAAGGCTGCTATCCTGTCTCCCCCTGGTCCTTCTTTTCATTCAACTAGCCATGCCCAGTTCCTGCAACCGTTCTTACTATGTTTTAGCCTCCAGTCCCCTAATCCTCTTTGTTGCTTTTCTCTGCACTCTTTCTAGAGTCCTTTTTGCATTGTGGCGACCAAAACTGAATGCAGGATTCCCTCTGTTGATGCAGCCTAGAACTGGTGTTGGCTAGGGTTAGTTAATTTTTCCCACCTTGGATCACAGGAGAATGGAGCCGGTGGGCTCTTCCTGATGGGCAGCTACAGTGGTGCCTCTGCTTATGAACTTAATTCGTTCTGTGACCAGGTTTCTTAAGTAGAAAGGTTTGTAAGAAGCAATTTTTCCCATAGGGAATCAATGTAAAAGCGAATAATGCGTGAGATTGGGGAAACCACAGGGAGGGCGGAGGCCCTGTTTCCTCCCAGGAGATTCCTAGAGAAGCCCCATGGAGGCTTTTCCCCGCCTTTTCCAGCCCTGTTTCCTCCCAGGAGATTCCTGGAGAGGCCCCACGGAGGCTTCTCCCTGCCTTTCCTGGAGAGGCCCCATGAAGGCTTCTCACCGCCTTTTCTGGCCCTGTTTCTTCCCAGGAGATTCCTAGAAAGGCCCCACAGAGCTTCTCCCCACCTTTCTGGCCCTGTTTCTTCCCAGGAGATTCCTAAAGAGTCCCCACAGAAGCTTCTCCCCGCCTTTTCTGGCCCTGTTTCTTCCCAGGAGATTCCTAGAGAGGGCCCCACGGAGGCTTCTCCTCGCCTTTTCTGGCCTGTTTCTTCCCAGAAGATTCTTAGAGAGGCCCCACGGAGGCTTCTCCCTGCCTTTTCCGGTTACAGTTTCGGAGGCTTGGGTTTGTAAGTGGAAAATGGTGCTTGAGAAGAGGCAGAAAAATCTTGAGCACCTGGTTCTTATCTAGAAATTTCGTAAGTAGAGGCGTTCTTAGGTAGAGGTACCACTGTACCTCCAACCACATCTGTCGGGGAGGAAAAAAAGGCGAACCCAGGAAAAAAAAAGGGGTAGGCAAGGAAAGAAAGCCCACCCTGCATACCGCAGAGTGTGTCAATGGCTCCGAGTGTTGCGCGGGGCGTTCTGGCAGTTTTTGTGGCAAGCCTCTCAGCTGGAATGCAAACACAGACCGCTCTTGGCAATGTCTGCCCTTCTGTCTCCAGCTTGGTATAATTTTCTAAACAGGGCGGCTGCCAAGAGACCGAAGTGTGAAGCGATTGGGGAAGAAAAGAGAGAGAGAGAGATGCTGAGAAGAGATTATCTCATCCAAAGCTGCCTTCTTCTTCTTGTGATTCTAATCCCCCCCCGCCCCCCAAAAAAAAAAAAATTTGCAGGTTAACCATCCTTTTCCCTTTGCCTTTGAAGCCGTGCCACCACCGTTTGGAGAAGCAAGGATGCACCATGGATCATCCAGGCACTCCCGTGGAAACCAAAAACAAAAATAGGGGGTTGCATTGACACCTGGTATTTGCAAAGATTTCAGAGTGAGAGAGAGAGAGAAACAGAGAGAGGGGAGAAAGGGAGAAAAAGAGAAAGAGACTGAAGAGAGAGAAAGAGAGAAGAGAGAGAGAAAGAAACAGAAAGTGAAATGGAGAGGAGTGGGAGAGAAACAGAGAGAGAAAAGAGAGAAAGGAGAAAGAGAAAGAAAGATGGAGAGAGAGAAACAGAGAGAGGGGAGAAAGGGAGAAAGACACAGAAGAAACAAAGGACAGAAAGAGAATGGAATAGAGAGAAGAGAGAGAGAAACAGAGAGAGAAAAGAGAGAAAGAGAGGAACGAGAGGAACAGAGAGGAAAGAGAGAAAGAGAAAGAAGGATGAGAGAGAGAAACAGAGAGAAAGAGAGAAAGGAGAGAAAGAGAGAAACAGGAGAGAGAGAAAGAGAGATAGACAGACAGAAACACACAGAGAGAAAGAGAGGGGGGGAGAAAGCGAGAAAAAGAGAAAGAGAGGATAGAAACAGAGAGAAGAGAGAGAGAAAAACAGAGAAAGTGAAATAGAGAGGAGAGAGAGAAACAGAAGAGAGAGAGAGAAGAGAGAAACAGAGAGGAGAGAAAGGGAGAAAGAAGGAAAGATGAGGGAGAAAAACAGAGAGAGAGGAGAGAAAGGGAGAAAAAGAGAGACAGAAACAGAGAGAAGAGAAACAGAAAGCAAAATACAGAGGAGAGAGAGAAACAGAGAGAAGAGAGAAAGGGAGAAAGGGAGAGAGAGAAGAAAGATGAGAGAGAATAACACAGAGAGAGAGGAGAGAATGGGAGAAAGAGAAACAGAGGAGAGAGAAAGAGAGAAACAGGAGAGAGAGAGAGAGAGAGAGAGAGCACCCCGTGAATTATGCAAAGACTGACATTTTCTCCTGTTTTCTTGGCATTTGCCGGCATGCCACCTCATCCCGATGATGGGGTTTATTTGACGTGCGGGGCGAAATAGAACCAGAAGGCAGCAGATTGCCAACACAAACACTGGCTGAAGATGAGTCAATGTCTCCCTACCCTGAGCCCGCCGTCGTTTGCTCCAGAGAATCCTGGCCCACATTCTCTTCATTGCGCAAGAAGAGTGGGTTTAGACCCTAAACCCTTAGGACTCCTTCGGGGCTAAGGGGCATCGTGGAGAAGCCTTAGGGCAGTGATGGCAAACCTTTTTCTCCCCCTCGGGTGCCAAATGATCATGCGTACACACTATCACACATGCGTGAGTGCCCACACCCATAATCCAATGCCTGGGGTGGGTGAAAACTGTCTTCTGCCGCACGAATCCCAGCGACCGGTTAGGTCCCACAGAGTTGGCCTTTTTATTTATTTATATATTAGATTTGTATGCCGCCCCTCTCCGTAGACTCGGGGCGGCTCACAACAATAACAAAGACAATATAAAAACAAATCTAATAATTTAAAAAACACTAAAAACCCCATTATTAAAAGCAAACATACACACAAACATACCATGTATAAACTGTATAGGCCCGGGGGAGATGTCTCAGTTCCCCCATGCCTGACGGCAGAGATCGGTCTTAAGAAGTTTACAAAAGGCAAGGAGGGTGGGGGCAGTTCTAATCTCCGGGGGGAG
Source organism: Erythrolamprus reginae (assembly GCF_031021105.1). NCBI lineage: Eukaryota > Metazoa > Chordata > Lepidosauria > Squamata > Dipsadidae > Erythrolamprus > Erythrolamprus reginae. Next base: position 19,220,073 of record NC_091957.1, on the reverse strand, counting down.
CTGGTTCCAGAGGGTCGGGGCCGCCACAGAGAAGGCTCTTCCCCTGGGTCCCGCCAAACGACATTGTTTAGTTGATGGGACCCAGAGAAGGCCAACTCTGTGGGACCTAACCGGTCGCTGGGATTCGTGGGGCAGAAGGCGGTCCCAGAGATATTCTGGTCCAATGCCATGAAGGGCTTTATAGGTCATAACCAACACTTTGAATTGTGACCAGAAATTGATCGGCAACCAATGCAGACTGTGGAGTGTTGGTGTAACATGGGCATACCTGGGGAAGCTCATGATTGCTCTCGCAGCTGCATTCTGCACGATCTGAAGTTTCCGAACACTTTTCAAAGGTAGCCCCATGTAGAGAGCATTACGGTAGTCGAACCTCGAGGTGATGAGGGCATGAGTGACTATGAGCAGTGAGTCCCGGTCCAGATAGGACTGCAACTGGTGCACCAGGCGAACCTGGGCAAACGTCCCCTTCGCCACAACTGAAAGATGTTTCTCTAATGTGAGCTGTGGATTGAGGAGGACGCCCAAGTTGCGGACCCTCTCTGAGGGGGGTCAATAATTCCCCCCCCCCCGGGTTATGGACGGACAGATGGAATTGTCCCTGGGAGGCAGAACCCACAGCCACTCCATCTTATCTGGGTTGAGTTTGAGTCTGTTGACACCCATCCAGACCCCAACAGCCTCCAGGCACCGGCACATCACTTCCACTGCTTCGTTGACTGGACATGGGGTGGAGATGTACAGCTGGGTATCAGCAGGTCCCGTCAACTAAGCCTTCCCTGTGGCAGCCCCGAACCTCTGGTATCAACTCCCCCGTAGATTGACCCCACCCTCCTTGCCTTTTACAAGCTCCTAAAACCCACCTATGTCGCCAGGCTTGGGGAAGTTGATATTCTCCGTAGCTACTATGATTCATGTATGATTTGCTTGGGTCGTGTGATTAATTTTTATGATAAGGGTTTTAATCTGTTTTTTAATATTGGATTTGTACATTGTGTATTGTGTTGTGAGCCGCCCCGAGTCTTCGGAGAGGGGCGGCATACAAATCTAATATATTGTATGATTATTATTATTATTATTATTATTATTATTATTATTATTATTATTATTCAGTAGCTCCCTGGAGGCCCTCTGGAGGCCGGAAATGGCCTGTTTCCCAACTTCAGGCGGGCCCAGTAGGGTCGTGTTTCGCCCTCCCCAGGCTCCAAAGGCTTCCCTGGAGCTGGGGGAGGATAAAAACACCATTTTGTCTACTGTAAAACGGTCTGGGTTCTCCTGCTTGAGCAGCAGGATTGGATTAAACGACATCAAATGTCGCTTCTGGCTCCATTATTCTGTATGAAACGGGGGGCAGGACGACTGTTTCGTTGAGCCACTGAAATTGTGCCACGGTTCAGAAGTCAAGGACAAGCCTATAGAGGCAGGGTTGCCTGGTGGCTCCACTTTGGAAATTAAATATTGGCCTTCATATTTTTTTGGGGGGGGGGCACTCTCTGTTTCCTTCCGGAGTTTGCTGGATATCCGATCTGCCATTGGGTCAAATAAAAGGGATAAGCTGGGAATGATAATTCACTTTAAAAGCTCCCCGGGGTTTTCTATCCCGTACGTGAAGAATTGGTGATGGCGGGGGGCGGAAAGCGAAGGGCTAGTGAAAGACCGTTTCTGCAAGATTTTGAGAGAACCCCCCCACACACACACTCTTTGCAAAATAACTGCTCTGCCATCTGGACCACACCCAAAGTTCCTGAGAGAAAGCAGAGTGGGTATATTCATATTCCACCCCCACCCCCTGCAATATCATTGGGTGGATGGGTGGTCTTTTTCGGAATCCAGATGCTTGCTGGAGAGAATCGAGCCAGATAGGGCGGGTGGGTGACGAAAAAGACATCAAGAACCACAATGACACCCCTTTCTATAGTCCACACCAGTGGTGGCGAAACTATGGCACGTGGGCCACAGGTGGCAAGTGGAGCCATATCGGAGGGCTTGCGAGGAGTTGCCCTAGGTTAGCTCCAGTGTACGTGAGTGCACTAGCCAGCTGATTTTCGGGCTTGGGGAAGGCCGTTTTTGCCCCCAGGAGGCTTCAGGGAGCCCTGGAGGGTGAAACACCGCCCAATGGGTAAACCGAAAATTCAGTCAAATAGAAACATAGAAGATTGATGGCAGAAAAAGACCTCGTGGTCCGTCTAGTCTGCCCTTATACTATTTCCTGTATTTTACCTTAGGATGGATCTAGGCACGTTTCAATTCAGTTCCTGTGGATTGACCAACCATGTCTGCGGGAAGTTTGTTCCAAGCATCTACTACTCTTTCGGCCAAATGGTATTTTCTCACGTTGCTTCTGATCTTTTCCCCAACTGACCTCAGGTTGTGCCCCCTTGTTCTTGGGTTCACTTTCCTATTAAAAACACTTCCCTCCTGAACCTCATTTAACCCTTCAACATTATTTAACCCTAAACATTATTTAACCCCAACATATTTCAATGTTTTGATCATGTCCCCCCTTTCCCTTCTGTCCTCCAGACTGTACAGGTGGAGTTCATGAAGTCTTTCCTGATCAGTTTTATGCTTCAGACCTTCCACCATTTTTGTGGCCTGTCTTTGGACCCGTTCAATTTCATCCATCTCTTTTTGTAGGTGAGGTCTCCAGAACTGGACACAGTATTATTCCAAATGGGGTCTCACCAGCGCTCTATACAGCGGGATCACAATCTCCCTCTTCCTGCTTGTTCTATCTCTAGCTATGCAGCCAAGCATTCTACTTGCTTTTCCTTCTGCCTGACTGCCCTGTTCATCCATTTTGAGACTGTCGGAAATCACTGGCCCTAAATCCTTCTCTTCTGAACTTTTTGCAAACACAGACTTCTGGTTTGCCCATTGTGTTATTTTCCGGGTCCCGTCGACTAAACAATGTCGTTTGGCGGGCCCCAGGGGAAGAGCCTTCTCTGTGGCGGCCCCGGCCCTCTGGAATCAACTCCCCTCGGAGATTAGAACTGCCCCCACCCTCCTTGTCTTTCGTAAACTACTCAAGACCCACCCTACTGCCAGGCATGAGGGAGTTGAGACACCTTTCCCCTGTGCCATAGGTTCGCCATCACTGACCACTGGCAAATTTATGACACGTGTGCCACAGGAAGCATGCCGAGCTCTCTTTGCGGGCACGTGAGCCATCGCCCCAGCTCTGCTTCACCACGTATGTGTGCATTCCTCCCTCTGACCAGTTGATTTTCAAGTCTCTGGCATGCATACACGGGGCGCATGTGGGAGATGGGCAGACATGTTCAGTGGGAGCTTGCACGCACATGTCTTGTCCGTGTGTGGGGCGGTCGTGCATGCATTGAATTACGGGTTACAAGTACAGGGAGGTCTATTTGGCCCAAAATGGGGCACGGGGGTGTGGCGTGGTCCCCCACGGCCCGTTTTTTGCTTCCAGGAGGCTGCAGAGAGGCCTACTAGTCCCCTGCTTGTCAAAGTTTGAAACGCACAGGGCCAAGAGCGAATGGCCTAGCTGCGTGTTCCTTATTATGTGAATTCTTTCTACGGTTTCCAGCTTGTTCTCCTCAGCGGTTCCCGCTTCTCTACACTTCCTCCTTTCCATTTCCTGGTGGGCTGTTATTCTATGCCGCGCTTAAACAAGTTCTTAGGTCCTATCGGAACAGAGCTGTGTTTTGTTCCCATCAGGAAACTGAATTTTTTAAAAGAAGAAAAAGAAAAAAAGAAATCTCTGCAAGGCGTCTCTATTTATGTTCTTCTGAAAACAGCCGCTGGGATGGGGCCCAGGCAGTGAAGACTTTTACGTGGGAAGAACCTGGCGTTATCACCGCACGGCGATTTCAGTGGGATAATAGATGCCGCGGGGTCTCGGAGGTACCGTCAAAAACCGGAAAGAAAGAAAAGAAAATTGTCCTGTGGCACCTTTGTGATGAGTAAGCTGGGAATCTTATATTAGAATTTAGATGTTGGTCCATCATCGTGTTCGAAGAGAACTTTGACATCTAACGGTTTGTGGGCTGTATGCTATGTGTCCGCATGTGGCTGGTAAGGCCCATACGGGCACGAAATGTTCTGCCACATGCTGGGCAGACATGTGGAGGCACCATTGTCGCAGCCTTTGCAGCTCTGGCTTTGCGGAGTGCTTGCTTCTCTTTTGCTATGAATGTTTTTCTGTCCTCAGATGTCTGGCAGCCTTGGTGGATCAGCATGCGCCATGTCGGTCGAACATATGCACCAAGTTCAAATTCCTTGTGTGTGCAATCACACTTGGCCAATAAAGTATTCTATTCTATTCTATTCTATTCTATTCTATTTGTCAGAAATAAGTTTATTTCTGGAGGTAATATTACAATGCAAGTAAATGGTTTGTAACCATGGGAAAGGCTAATGTTAGCCATAATCAGTATGTAATCATGGGTTTGCTAAATGCGCTGCAACCTGATTGGCTGTAACCTATATAATAGGGGCAACACCCTTGCATGGGTATGGTTTGTTATAGCGAGTGTTACAGTGGTTTGTTATAGAGTGGTGGTTATAGAGTGGTTAGTGCTTAGTAGTTGCAGTGGTGGATGTAATAAAAGTCATATAACAGGGTAGTGGATAGTTTGATAGAGTGGTTAAGTGTAACAGTGATAGTTTATTTAGAGAAGCATTCTGATAAGAGGAAAAGTAAAAAATATTTTTACAAGAAAGCCTGGTGCAGTGTTTTTCATTGAAGACTTCAGTTACTGTATCATAGAATCATAGAGTTGGAAGGGAACCTCCAGGGTCATGGGGTCCAACCCCCTGCTCAATGCAGGATACATTAAACCATCCCAGAAAGATGACTGTCCAGTCTCTGTTTGAAGACCTCCAGTGAAGGCGAGCCCACCAAACTGTTCCACTGGTTTATTACCCTTACTGTTAGAAAGTTTTTTCTGATATCTCATCTAAATCTACTCCTTTGCAGTTTCATTCCATAGTTTCTAGTCCTTCCGCGTGCTAATGAGAACAATGTTGATCCCTCTGCTCTGTGACAGCCCTTCAGATATTTCTAGACAGCTATCAAGTCTCCACTCAGTCTTCTCCTTTGCAGACTAAACATCCCTAGATCCTTTAACCGTTCCTCATAGGACATGGTTTCCAGACCATTCACCATCCTTGTAACTCTTTGAACTTGGCTCTAGTTTATCAATGTCCTTTTTAAATGGAGGCCCCCAGAACTGAACACAGTATTCCAAGTGGTCGTACCAAAGGACTGTACAGAGGAATAATTACTTCACGTGAATGAGATTCTACGCTCTTCTTGATGCATCCCAGGATTGTGTTGGCCTTTTTTACAGCTGCTTCACACTGTCGACTCATGTTTAATCTGTGATCTACCAATACAGGTCCTTCTCACCTGTGCTGCTGCTCAGACACATCCCTCCCATTCTATACATGCTCTTTTTGTTATTTTTGCCCAGATGTAGGATCTTGCATTTCTCTCCGTTAAATACCATTCTGTTAGTTTCAGCCCATTGTTCAAGCTCGGTATAGTTCAGCCCATTGTTCAATTAGGTATAGTGGATTAGAACTGCCCCTGCTCTTCCTGCCTTCCGTAAACTCCTTAAAACCCACCTTTGCCGTCAGGCATGGGGGAACTGAAACATCTCCCCCTGGGCATGTTTAATTTATACATGGTATGCTTGTGTGTGTGTCTGTTAGCATATGGGTTTTTTTAAAAAAAATCTGTAAATATTTTAAATTTGTCAGATTATTTATGATTTGTTCCACGTGTTGTGAGCCGCCCCGAGTCTTCGGAGAGGGGCGGCATACAAATCCAAGTAATAAATAAATAAATAAATAAATAACTCTGGCGACTTGGCGGGTTAACTTCCGCATGCGCGAAAACTCTCCCAACGCGGTTTTTCTGCCAGAGCTTCCCAGGAGGTGGTGTCGATATCGAGGGACTTGAAGGAGGCTTTCAACATGTCTTTGTTATCGCTTGCTTTCTCCCCCATGCGATCGCTTTCCCACACTTCACCATAGAGGAGCTGCTTTAGGGATGTGATGGTCTGGCATCCGTGCAACATGGGTCTCGGATTTCATCAACAAATTGGAAATTGATGGCAGGCCTGCTCTGGAGAGGACCTCAGTGGCAGGCACAGGGTGTCCAGGGGGGGGAAGGCATTTTGAAACTCCCTGATATTTCCCTGACATTTCCCCGTAACTTGCGATCTAGCTAAGGCGCGGTCGTAGATGACGTCATAAGAGCCGAGGTGGCGCAGTGGGTGGAGTGCGGTACTGCAGGCCACTAAAGCTGACGGCTAGATCTGCAGGTCAGCGGTTCAAATCTCACCACCGGCTCAAGGTTGACTCAGCCTTCTGTCCTTCCGAGGTGGGTAAAATGAGGATCCGGATTGTGGGGGCTAATAGGCTGGCTTTGTTATTAAAAAGTGATATTGCTGGCATGTTGTAAGCCACCCTGAGTTTAAGGAGAAGGGTGGCATAAAAAAAATCGAATAAATAAATAAATACCAAACGGCTAAGCCATGGAGAAATATCGGTAGCTGAGGACACAAGTTGTTGCTCATTTTTGCTTGACTCTGCCAGGCAGCGTGATCCGTGGTTTTTTTAACATGATTTTTCCGACTTTTAAACATTTTAATACAGTTCGCCCCCCCCCCCCCCGGTTTATTCTGTTTTTTTCCCCACGAATTCCCTGATATTTCCCTGATATTTCCCAAGCTGCCGATTTCCCTGATAATTCCCTGATTTTCCTATTTTTCAAGTTTGCTGGACACCCTGCAGGTACCTTATCCTGCTACAGGATCCTCAGAATTCTATGGAGGCAGGTCGGGTGGAAGTGGTTCAACTGTCTATCATGTCTCCTGCATACAGTCCAAGTCGCACTGGCACACAACAGGGTAGTTAGTGTTCTGGTCTCCGGCTAAGGCCACTGATAATTGGAATAAAGGATTGCTAAATGCATATATTTGTAAAACACCAGATCATCTTTATTTTTCTTTCCTTGGTTCCATACTGAATCATTCTGGCATGCAGTGCTAATCTCTTATCTTAAACTTCGGTATGCAAGGCAACATCAAAATCATTAAAACGTTGCACAAGTCATTCTAAGATTTATGGCTAGTCAGCCCAGAGTCATAAAAACTGCAATTAAAAGCACACAAGGCATAGATTTCATTCGGAGCTGCTTGAAAAAACCTCCATATTTCTTAACGGCAGAATTGACGACTCAACTGTTCTCTTCCGCTGATACCCGGATGTGACGAATTAATTACTTAATTAATTAACCCGTTCCTCTCCTTAATATTTCTTCCCTGACACTTGCTATTTTCGCCTCTGCAAGCGTCTGAAATAAGGATGTACCCATCTAGCATCTGCTTCTCCTTCACTTGAATCTAAACCTATAGAAACGTCGTGTGGTTGGTCTCCTACTTCTTCTGCCTCTAAATCAGGCCCTACCACTAATTCATAACCACTTTCTGAATCAGAATCTGAAAAGTCCCCAAACTGAACAGGAGTATACACAACAGTTAGCACTACTGCTCGGTAGACTTTGAGCTTTGTAGCAAGGCTTATTCCACGTTGGTTCGACACGTTGGTCATTAGTCTGTCAAATCCATCCGTCCGAATTTAGAATAAAACAGAGATGCAAGGGACCTTAGAGGTCTTCTAGTCCAGCCCCCTGTTCGAGCAAGAGTACCTATACCATCTCCGACAAGTGAATGCCCAGCCTCTTCTTAAAAACCTCCAGTGAAGGAGCGCCCACCGTTTCTGGAGGCATATTACGGGAAAAATGAAATATAATATCATGTATTGTAAGTACAATGTAATATAACACTCCCCCTGTACCCCGGGTATGGAGGAATGCAGAAATAAAGTTGACAAAGGAAGGCAAGAACCATTAGCAGAATCGTTACGGGATAATAAAAAAGGCATTTTAAATGAGAATAAAGGAGACAAAGAAACTCAAAACAACACCCCCACTCTTTTCTGTTCGTTTTAAGACGGGAGGCGCAGAGAGGAAACTTGACCGGGGTTTTAAAAGTCTTTTAAACTCTGCAAAAACAAACTATAGTGTCTATTTTTCTAATTTGAAAGGGACACAACACAGCGTTGATCCCCCTGTAATGCAAAATTTTGGAATATGGCAGCCTGGAGGCATGGGTGGACTGTAACTCCCAGAAGTCCACCCCTCTTAAAGTTCCCAAGGTTTAGAATCAATGGTCAGAGCAACGTTGGCGAATCTTTTCAGCACCCGAGTGGACCAGCCGGCCAGTGCACCAGATACCCGTAAGAGCAACGGGCGATGGCTCGCGTGCCCGGAGAAATGGCTCCGCAAGCTACTTGTGTCATAAAGTTCTCTATCATGGGCTCGGAGCTTTGAAAACAGCCTTCTGGAAGCGTTTAGAAGGAGCTTTAAGCTACGATTCTTTTAATGGATCCTTTTATGGTTTCGATCTTGCCTTGTCATTGATCTTTGGGGGGGGTTCTGATCTGCCCTAAGTTTGTTTTCTGTTACAGGGGCGACGAGTTTAACGTCATTTTTTTTTCTTTTTTGGCATGGATGATTGAGACGATTTTTCTGGCATGCCCGTTTTGTAAATCTTCCTCCTCCTCTTCTTCCCCCCTCCTCTCTGTCCCTCCCCCCTCCTCTCTGTCCCCCCCCCCCCACTGCACTTGCTGGAAACCATTCGTGTTCCTCCTCCTCCAAATGGCTTGAGTCAAAAGCACACATGGGAAGCATTAGGGACGCCTATGGCAGCCATAACACAGTTAAAATAAAAGACAAAATTATTTGGGAAAACACCCTCTTCTTGATGATGGGGGCGGCCCTGTTCCAGCCCAGACCTCAGGTTTCCTCGTCGTGCTCACTGCGGGCCCCCAAAATGCTCCCCCCACCCCAAATAATGCAACCAGGAAGTGACTTCTCACCCCGTATACAAGAAACCAGCACTTATGCCAAGTTTTCTATTTTGGGGGGCTGGGTTTGCTTCCCGCTCTGCTTAGGGAGCTCCACATTTCCTGCTTTGCGACTCCTAAATCCTCGCTCATCCACAGAGCAATAACAATAACGGTGCCTTTTCTTTCTCCCAAGAAAGCCAACCAGAAACGCACACCCCGCACCGGTTAAGCAATGTTTTTAAAAGAGCAGGAGCATTTAGACTTATATATTGCTTCACAGTGCTTTTACAGCCCTCTCTAAGCGGTTTTTACAGAGAGTAAGCATGTTGCCCCCAACAACCTGGGTTTGAGTTCTGGAGACCTCACCTACAAAAAGAGATTGAGAAATCTGAACGGGTACAAAGACGAGCTACAAAAATGGTGGAAGGTCTCAAGCATCAAACTTACCGGGAAAGACTTCATGAACTCCATTTGTATAGTCTGGAGAACAGAAGGGAAAGGGGGGGACATGATCGAAACATTGAAATGTTTCAATAGAATGGATGAAATGGATAATAATAATAATAATAATAATAATAATAATAATAATAATAATAATTTATTAGATTTGTATGCCACCCCTCTCCGAAGACTCGGGGTGGCTCACAACCAGTTAGGTCCCACAGAGTGGATCTTCTCCGGGTCCTGTCAACTAAAGAATGTCGCTTGGCGGGACCCAGGGGAAGAGCCTTCTCTGTGGCGGCCCCGGCCCTCTGGAACCAACTCCCTCCAAAGATTAGAATTGCCCCCACCCTCCTTGCCTTTCGTAAGCTGCTTAAAACCCACCTCTGCCGTCAGGCATGGGGGAATTGAGACCCTCTTCCCCCTAGGCCTTTACCATTCTATGCATGGTATGTATGTATGTATGTTTAGTTTTTTTATATTAATGGGCTTTTAATTATTTCTAACATCAGACTACTATTGTACACTGCTTTATTGTTGCTGTTAGCCGCCCCGAGTCTCCGGAGAGGGGCGGCATACAAATCCAATAAATAAATAAATAAATAAATAATAAAAACAATGTTAAAGTGGAACAAATCTAATATTAAAAGAGAAAAAACATATAAAACCCCATCATTTAAAACCAAACAACACATACATACCAAACATAAAATATAAAAGCCTGGGGGAGGTGTCTCTGTTCCCCCATCCCTGGCAATATAGGTGGGCTAGAAGTAAATCCTTGCGAGGGGACGCACAACGTGTGTGAAATTTTGGCGATTTTTTTTTTGCTTCTACGCATCGCAGAAGCAAAAAAAATAGCCAAAATCTCTCTCGCGCACATATCCCCTTGCGGGATTTTCTTTCCTGCGCATGCGCAGAAGCAAAATCCTGTTTGGACGCACACGCTGAAGACGCTGAAGGGCTACAATTTTTTTACTATCACACTGTGGGCGTGGCTTATTTTGTGCGTGTGGCTTGCCGGCCATGTGACCAGGTGGGAGTGGCTTGACGATCATGTGACTAGGGGTGGTGGCTTAAAGGTCATGTGTCTGACTTAAAGGTGGCCAATTTGAGGTCACTCACGTCAAGGGTTAGAGTGCCTGGCCTCTCCTCGCCTCCAAGAGAGACAATGTTCCTCTCTATTTACTATTACTAAACATCCAAAATATATTCTTTAATTCTATTATATACGCCATATGTGTACATACATATTACACACAGGCACACAAAAATATACGTTATCTACTATATAAAATGTATGTGTTAGGTATACACACACGCATGCACAGCTCTTCTAAAATTATACATATTTAACCTCATTTACTGTGATAGGAAAAACATACCCAGGGCCCAGAAGGGAAAAAAATTCAAAATTTTGCTACCGGTACTGTGTACCTGACCATACCCATAGGAGCCCATCACTGCGTATAGCCCACGAGAATTTTGACAAAGACCCACTGTATTAAATCCTTCACATAGCAACAGCAGTGGGAATAGTGATTGCACAATACTGGAAAAATGAAACCAGATCCACGGAGGAAGATATTATTGAAAAATATATATATATGCGGAAATGGACAGTCTAACTAAGGAAATAAAAAATAGCGATGAGGACGAATGTATTAATTGTTGGGACAAGTTTTAGTATTGGATGGGAGAAAGGGGAAAAGAAAAAAGAGAGTAAAGAAATGGTAGCAAACTTGGAGTTAAAAAAGAAAGATGTACCTGATTAAGATCACAGCTTTGTATTTGATGTATATTGTGTAAATATGACTTGTGTAATAGAAAAGAAGCACTATCAGAATTGTATTATAGACACGACACAAATTGTCCAACTTTTAAAAAATATTTTGTCTTGTATGTATTTTGTTTATAAAGTTTATTTCACACACACACACACACATATGTCACATGTTTTTGCTGAATTTGAAAATTAAGGGAGACTTGCATACATCTATTTCGGCCTTATTCTAGCCTCATCAACTAGCCATACCCTCACTGGGACTTGAACTTGGAACCTTTGCCTTAACCTTAACCTCTAGGTTACAGTATCCAATCCCTGCAGCTCTGTATATATACCGGGATCCTACTGGTACAGCAGATGGCGGCATATCAGTAGCGAAAATTGAGCTGCGTACACCGTTCTGCGCCATATATATATAGCAGCTCAATTTTCGCTACTGATATTCTGCCGTCGGGCGTACCAGTAGGATCCCGCTACTGGAATGGAGGGAAGAGGGCTTAAGCGTGGAAGGGGAGGGAAAGTGGCTGCTCTTTTGTGGTCTGCTGGCCACCCAGAGAGAGCGATTGTGGGCCCGCCCGGTGCTGCGCAGCTCACCTGGAAGGGAAGGAGTGCCATGGGAGGCAAAGCAACGCAGCTAGCACGAGGAAGATTAATGGATTACAGCTTCAAAGAAACCCAGAACGAGAGGCAGTGGCTCATTGTGCGCCACTGTAGATCCCTGGAGATTTACCTAAGAAGGGAGAGCTAATCCCGCTTCTTTCATCCTCTTTCTTCTCTCTTTTGGAGGGCTGGTTTAATCAAGCAATTGAGGCGCATGAAAAAGGAGACGCAGGCCAGGCGGTGGTGGATAGAAACATAGAAGGTTGACGGCAGAAAAAATACTTCCTGGTCCATCTAGTCTGCCCTTATACTATTTCCTATATTTTATCTTGGGATGGATCTACGTTTATCCCAGGCATGTTTCAATTCAGTTCCTATGGATTTATTTATCAATTATCATTAATTATTATTTACTTATTTATTAGAAACATAGAAGATTGACGGCAGAAAAAGACCTCCTGGTCCATCTAGCCTGCCCTTATACTATTTCCTGTATTTTATCTTAGGATGGGTCTATGTTTATGTTGAAATTCAGTGACTGTGGATTGACCAACCACGTCTGCTGGAAGTTTGTTCCAAGCATCGACTACTCTTTCAGTCAAATATTTTCTCACGTTGCTTCTGATCTTTCCCCCAACTGACCTCAGATTGTGCCCCCTTGTTCTTGGGTTTGCTTTCCTATTAAAAACACTTCTCTCCCGAACCGTATTTAACCCTTTAACTTATTGAAATGTCTCGATCACATCCCCCCTTTCCCTTCTGTCCTCCAGACTCTACAGATTGAGTTCATAAAGTCTTTCCTGATAATTTTTATGCTTAAGACCTTCCACCATTTTTGTAGCCCATCTTTGGACCCGTTCAATTTGATCAATATCTTTTTGTAGGTGAGGTCTCCAGAACTGAACACAGTATTATTTCAAATATCGGAGTTTCTTTCCACCAACCAGCCCCAATAACATACCGTTTTTTATCTTAATTTTTTTAAAAGTGAGTAGGAGGATGGAAAGTGGAAGTGAGGGAGGAGAGGCCTGGGAAGTCCTTGGCGGTCTCTTAGCTTGGTGGTTCACTTGCAGATGTTTCATGACCCAGCTAGGTAACACTATCAGTGCTAGAAGGGAGGATAATAATAATAATAATAATAATAATAATAATAATAATAATAATTTATTAGATTTGTATGCCGCCCCTCTCCGAAGACTCGGGGCGGCTCACAACAAGCGATAAAACAATATTGTACAGGCACAAATCTAATATTAAGAAAAAAACTAATTGGAGGAGGAGGAAGAGGAGGACTGCAGATTCCTTGGTATTCTCTGAGTTTGTTTGTTTTCTTGCAGACCTTTCATGACCTAACTAGGCAAAATCATCAGTGCTAGAAAGGAGGATGATTTGAGGAGGAGGAGGAAGAAGAAGAGGAGGAAGAGTTGCAATTCATAATCAACAGCATCCTATTTTTTAACTAAGGAAGCAATACCAAGGTCACCACAGCAGGTGGCAGCACTAAGCTTCCAGAAAATGGAAGGAAGGAAAGAAGGGAAGGAAGGAAAGAATCACCTTCAACCACACAACACACGAGCACACAACAGATGCAAACTCAAAGTGAACCGCTCCAAACTCAACTGCAGGAAATACGGCTTTAGCAACCAAGTAGTTAATGCCTGGAACTCACTACCTGACTCTGTGGTATCATCACCAAACCCCAAAAACGTTACCTTTAGACTCTCCACTGTTGACCTCACCCGATTCCTAAGAGGTCAGTAAGAGGCGTGTATAAGTGCATCAGCATGCCTACCGTCCCTCTCCTAATGTTTCCCTCTTATCAGTACCCATCTCATGTATATACAGAGGAATCAATGAGTCTGTCATCTGCACCTCTATAACTGTCTGGTTTGGTGCTGCAACCCAACAGGACCGACACGGACTTCAGAGGACAATCAGAACTGCAGAAAAAGCAATTGCTGCCAACCTGCCTTCCATTGAGGACCTGTATACTGCACGAGTCAAAAAGAGGGCGGGGGAAATATTTACTGACCCCTCGCATCCTGGACACAAACTGTTTCAACTCCGACCCTCAAAACGTTGCTACAGAGCACTGCACACCAAGACAACTAGACACAAGAACAGTTTTTTTCCGAACGCCATCACTCTGCTAAACAAATAATTCCCTCAACACTGTCAGACTTTCTACCAAATCTGCACTTCTATTCTACTAGTTTTTCTCATCATTCCTATCACCCATGTTGACTGTATGACTGTAACTTGTTGCTTATATCCTAAGATTTTTATTAATATTGCTTCTTCATTGCTTATTTGACCCCTATGACAATCATTAAGTGTCGTACCACATGATTCTTGACAAATGTATACTTTATTTTATGTACGCTGAGAGCATATGCACCAAGACAAATTCCTTGTGTGTCCAATCACACTTGGCCAATAAAATTCTATTCTATTCTAAACAGCGTGATATCTGTGTATATTACCAATACGTACAGGGGTTGGACAAAAAAATTGAAACACTTGACTTTTTGGCATCATGTTTGAACATGTTTAAATCAATCAAAACTTGACATATTTTAATGTTTTTTTTAAAAAAATTCTATTATTTGATATGTTTTTTAAAAACTACCTTTTTTTTAACAGAAATTTAAGGAAATTGGTTATAACCTTCTAGAAATGGAAGACCTCTCAGACTTTCAAAGAGGCAAAATTGTTGATGCTCGAATGGCAGGCGCTAGTGTAACAGAAAGTGCCCGAATGGCAGACGTTTCAAGAGGTAATGTCTCAAAAGTAATGACTACTTTTGAAAGAGAAGGGAAGATGTCCTCAGCCAAGCTTGGCTGGCTGGATGAATCGCTAATCACTTCAAGTCAACAAAGCAGGATTTTGGACCGAAAGAATGGTGATTTTTATTATTATTATTATTATTATTATTATTATTATTATTATTATTATTATTATGTCAGTACAACACAGCAAATGAGATCACTATGCTGGATTTCGTATTTCATCACCAGTTGGGCGCTTCCCAAGCACCTAGGACTGCGTGATGTAGCGGCGAATTATGTTTGCCGATCCCAGTAAAGCGGCCTTTTGCAATTGACAGATGGAAATTTTGTCAATTCCAATGGTTTTCAAATGTCTGCTGAGATCCTTTGGAACTGCGCCCAGCGTGCCAAGTACCACTGGGACCACTTTCACTGGCTTATGCCAGAGTCGTTGCAGCTCGATTTTTAGATCTTCGTATTTCACTAATTTCTCTAGCTGCTTCTCCTCAATTCTGCTGTCTCCTAGGATTGCGATGTCGATGATCCATACTTTCTTTTTCTCCACGATCACAATGTCTGGTGTGTTATGCTTCAGAATTCAGTCAGTCTGAAGTCGGAAGTCCCACAATAGTTTTGCTTGCTCATTTTCGACCACTTTTTCGGGCTTATGATCCCACCAGTTCTTTGCCACTGGTAAATGGTAGTTCCGGCACAATTGCAGTGGATCATCTGTGCCACAGCATCATGTCTATGCTTGTAGTCAGTCTGTGCGATCTTTTTGCAGCAGCTGAGTATATGATCGATTGTTTCATCTGTTTCTTTACAGAGTCTGCACTTTGGATTGTCTGTTGATTTTTCAATTCTGGCTTTGACAGCATTTGTTCTAATGGCCTGTTCTTGGGCCGCCAGCATTAGTCCTTCTGTCTCCTTTTTGAGTGTTCCACTTGTAAGCCATGACCAGGTCTTTTCTTTATCCACTTTGCCTTCAATCTTCTCCAAGAACTGGCCATGAAATGCTTTGTTCCGCCAACTGCCCATACGATATTGAGTTACATTTTTTCTGTACTGGTCTTTAGTTTGCTTCACCCTGAGAAGCTTCCTATTGTTGACCTCCATCAACGCTGACTATTATTATTATTATTATTATTATTATTATTATTATTATTATTATTATTATTATTTACAGATTCCAATTGAAAAAGATCCAAGTTTTAAAACAGATCCAAGTTAAAAAATCTACCCCAAGGAATCCTTTCCTTTTTTCGTTCCCCTTGGGTTCGAAATGCGTGTATGTATCCGAGGAACTAAGATTGTTCCAGCTCTGGTTTAACCAGTAATTGATGACCTCGTTGGCTTGCAAAGCTGGTTAATTTTTTTTTCTGCTATGAGGAAATGAACCGGTGTATCAAAATTCTTTTAAAAAAATTAAAAATTGGCGCTCCGGTCTTTGTGCACTGTAATAAGGGAAAAAATATTGCCTTTGGTAGAATTCCTCTAGATATTGTTTGCCTTAGGACTTCAGCTATTTCCTTCCAAATATTGCTAATTCTAGTCGCAAGGGCATATGTTTCTCATTTGCAGAGGGGAGAAAATGGCGATGCCAACATTCGGAGGCAAAAAAGAAAATGAAATAAAAATGTATTTACATTTCCTTGTTCGGACAGTCCTATTGCACCTTCCAGTGAACCAACGGACAGAAAGCTGGGATGGTGAGCTAAATACGTTTGGAATTAGGTTTCTGCCGAAAAACCACAGAGTCTGTTATATAATTCATTATCACTCCCTAGAACATCTGTCCTTTGCAACAGAGGCAGGTGGAATAAAGAAAATTGCTGGATAAACTCCTCTCCCCATCTTTTAATTCAATTTTGTTCTAGTGTAACCTCAAGAATGTTTATTCTTGGCATAAATTTGTTCCTGGATTTGAGTTGGCGGGCCTGGGCCACCTATCCATTCAGTGGCGGTCTAAAGGCTTGTTCTAAAGATAAGCAGAATTGGATTTGGAAATTATTATAATAGGAAATAGTATCCCTAGCTCTATACTAACCTCTGCTTCTGATAATTTTTCCCTATCCGCCTTTTTTATCCCATGCATGATTTTATAACTTCGATCAAGTCACCTCCTAAACGCCATCTTTCAAGGCTGAAGAGGCCAAGGCGTTGCAACCTGGTTTCATAAGGGAGGGGCTCAATTTCCTTGATCATTCTTGTTGCCCATTTTTGCATCTTTTCCAGTTCCATTCTATCCTTCTTGAGGTGCGGTGACCAGAACTGTACACAGGACTCCAAGTTTGATCTCACCATCGATTTGTACAGAGGCAATACAACACTTTCTGACCTATTTTCGATTCCCTTCCTAATCATGCCAAGCATGGAATTCGCTTTTTTTTTTTTTTACTGCTGCTGCTTCTTCTACTACATCTTCATTGACCTGTCCACCAAAATCCCAAGATCTCTTTCTTGGGTTGTCTCAGAAACCTTGGTCCCTTGAGGGTTTGAGGGTTTAAACAAGGGATGTTCTGGCTTGTTCCAAAACTCCTTGGGATTTTTGGTTAAATTCTGCGACTGGCGGATGGAAGGTGTCCGGCCAAAATCGTCTTCAAAGTGTTGTCCCCAAGGTGGGATCCATACTTCGGATGCTCTGATTTGACCAGGATTCCCTCCGTCTTCTACCTAAGGAAGTTACGTTCCTTGGACTCTTCCTGATGCTTTCTTGGAGCAGATGTTACGCCAGCTTCGCTCACAATGCTACTTCCCAGCCTCGTGCCTCCCTTAGCTGGGCTCTGCGAGACGCTTGGTGATTTTAGCCAACAAAGCTGGGAGCTCCCGCTGGCGGAACAGATGCTTAGCCATTGATCCTTGGCTCTTCTCCAGGAATAGATCCAGCACAAGGATGTCTTCTGCAAAAAAAAAAAAAGTCCACTTCTCCACTGGCCCAGGAGTTGACTCTCTGGGGCTTTAACCCAGGCGGAACCGCTTGCCGCCATCCTACCCCCCCCCCCCTTGGCGAGATCCGTTTAAGGGGAGATGCCAGGAACTCAATCTGGAACCAGGTACCTGTACCATATAAGAGCATAAGAGCCCTGCTGAATCGGGCCAAAGCCCATCGAGTCCAGCATTCTGTGTCCCACATTGGCCCACCAATTGTCCTTGGGGATCTTGAGCAGAAGGAGAAGGCAAAACCCTCCTTTTCCCTTGACCTCCAACAAATGGGACACAAGGGAATCCTGCCTGCCTCAACCAATATAGAGGTGGCATTTGGACATCTGTTTCAATAACCACCTATGATACACTTGGCATCCATGAATCTGTCTAATCCAGCCTTGAAGCTATCCAGGCTGACAGCTACCCTGACTTCTTCTGGAACGTAATCCCATCAACCAAGGACCCTCTGGGTGAAGAAATATTTCCCTTTACGTGTCCTCACTTTCTTACCTATGAGCTTTAAGGAGGGCCCCCTCGTCCTAGCACTGTGTGATAGAGAAAAGAATTTTTTTCTATCCACCTTTTCTGTCCCCTGGATGATTTTATACACTTCGATCAAGTCACCCCTTAAACGCCGCCTTTCAAGGCTGAAGAGACCAAGGCGTTGCAACCTGATTTCATAAGGGAGGGGCTCCATTTCCTTGATCATTCTTGTGGCCCATTTTTGCACCTTTTTCAGTTCCATTATATCCTCCTTGAGGTGCGGTGACCAGAACTGTACACAGGACTCCAAGTGTGGTCTCACCATCGATTTGCACAGAGGCAATACAACACTTGCCGACCTATTTTCGATTCCCTTCCTAATCATGCCAATTTCTCTCCATCCACCTTTTCTATCCCATGCATGATTTTATACCCTTCAATCAAGTCACCTCTTAAACGCCGCCTTTCAAGGCTGAAGAGTCCAAGGCGTTGCAACCTGGTTTCATAAGGGAGGGGCTCCATTTCCTTGATCATAGCTGTTGCTCTTTTTTTGCACATCTTCTTGTGTCTCTTGCCCAGGATGGAAGCTCACATGTGGCCGACTGTCCAACCTTTCAAATGCATTTTTCTTCTCCTGCCATTTCCACTTGGCAGCTCCTGGCCTCCTTTCATTTTCAGAAACATCAAAAGATTCCAGCATCTCTTCTCTCTGGTGGTTTGAGTCTGGAGGTTGCAGACTCGTGAGTGGGAAAGGAAACTTGAATGGCCATCGAAGACTTGCCAAGGTTTCTATCCCACCCAGTGGATGCTTCCAGCTTCTCAAGGTTCTCTCTAGGCCAGTGATGATGATGATGATAATAATCATCATCATCATCATTTATTTATAATGCCCTTTTAACAAAGGGCATAACAGCAAGCCATATACAGGGGTACCTCTACTTACAAACTTAATTCATTCCGTGACTGGGTTCTTAAGAAGAAAAGTTTGTAAGAAGAAGCAATTTTTCCCATAGGAATCAATGTAAAAACAAATAAGGCGTGCGATTGGGGAAACCACAGGGAGGGTGGAGATCCTGTTTCCTCCCAGGAGATTCCTAGGGAGGCCCCATGGAGGCTTCTCCCCGCCTTTTCCTGGCCTGTTTCCTCCCAGGAGATTCCTAGAGAGGCCCCACAGAGGCTTCTCCCTGCCTTTTCTGGCCCTGTTTCCTCCCAGGAGATTCCTAGAGAGGTCCCACAGAGGCTTCTCCCTGCCTTTTCCGGACCTCTTTCCTCCCAGGAGATTCCTAGAGAGGCCTCGTGGAGGCTCCACGTGCCCAAAGTGGCACGCATGTCAGTTTCGCCATCATGGTTCCAGGCTGTCTGTGGGATTTTTTGGAGGTGTGTGTGTGTGTTTGCTACACTGAAGGCAGCCCTTCACCATTTTCTTCCCTCTCCCTCTGTGAAGCAACCTCACCCTCCCTCTATAACAGTGATGGTGAACCTATGGCACGGGTGCCACAAGTGGCATGCAGAGCCGAATCTGCTGGCACACGAGCTGTAGCCCTAGCTGAGCTCCAAACTGCATGTGTGTGCCGGCCAGATGATTTTCAGCTCACACGGAGGCTCTGGGAGGGAGTTTTTGGCTTCCAGAGAGCATCCAGAGGGATGGGGGAGGGTGTTTTTACCCTTCCCTGGCTCCAGGGAAGCCTTTGGAGCCTGGTGAGGGTGAAACATGAGCCTACTGGGCCCCCAAGAAGTTGGGAAACATAGAAACATAGAAGACTGACAGCAGAAAAAGACCTCATGATCCATCTAGTCTGCCCTTATACTATTTTCTGTATTTTATCTTAGGATGGATCTATGTTTATCCCAGACATGTTTAAATTCAGTTACTGTGGATTTATCAACCACGTCTGCCGGAAGTTTGTTCCAAGGATCTACTACTGTTTCAGTAAAATAATATTTTCTCATGCCATTTCTAGCCTCCAGAGGGCCTCCATGGAGACAGGGGTGGCTGTTTTCACC
Source organism: Erythrolamprus reginae (assembly GCF_031021105.1). Taxonomy (NCBI): domain Eukaryota; kingdom Metazoa; phylum Chordata; class Lepidosauria; order Squamata; family Dipsadidae; genus Erythrolamprus; species Erythrolamprus reginae. The sequence goes on along the minus strand of NC_091957.1, from coordinate 19,200,183 downwards.
CCTCCCCAGGCATTGAATTATAGACGTGGGCGCTCGCGTATGCACAATAACGTGTGCACATGCTCTTTCGGCACCCAAGGAAAAAAAGGTTCGCCATCACTGCTCTATAACGTAAATGACTCAGATGCCGGAATCTGGAAACCAGGCGTTGCGCCAGCTGTGTGAATGGTCTTGATTGCTGCTGCTGACAACTGTCCTGTGTGGGGGCTAGAGGCATGCAGAGATACGTTCAGGAAAGGATGAAGTGCGCCCGAGTGCTTTAGGACTAGCATAAAGTTGGCTGCTTAAGCTATTGATTTTCTTGTCTCCACTCATTTCCAGGCATGGATTATCAATTTGTTCGCAGAAACGCTCTCCCTTCACGTTAGACAACTCTTTATGGAGAAGATGGAGAGGGGGCTGCTGGAAGCTTTGCTTATTTGCTTACAATTCTATCCCCCTCCCCTTTTTTTGGTCCAAGGTGTGCCCTGTTTTCCTTCCAATGTGGTTACTAACAGCAATACAATAAACAACAACAACAACAACAGAGTTGGAATGGACCTTGGAGGTCTTCTAGGCCACACTTGGAACCTGGCGTTCAGTTTTGGTTGCCACGATGCAAAAGGGATGCTGAAACTCTAGAAAGAGTGCAGAGAAGAGCAATAAAGAGGATCAGGGGACTGTAGGCTGAAACATAGGAAGAATGGTTGCAAGAACTGGGCATGGCTAGTTTAATGAAAAGAAGGACCAGGGGAGACAGGATAGTAGTTGTTCCAATATCTCAGGGATTGCCACAAAGAAGAGGGAGTCAAGCTATTCTCCAAAGCACCTGAGGGTAGAACAAGAAGCAAAGGGTGGAAACTAATCAAGGAGAGAAGCAACTTAGAAATAAGGAGAAATTTACGGACAGTGAGAAAAAATAATCTGTGAAACAGTTTGCCTCCAGAAGCTGTAAATGCTCCAACACTGGAAGTTTTAAAGAAGATGTTGGATAACCATCTGTCTGAAGGACAAAATAAATAAATAAAATAAAGTAGTGTAGGGTTTCCTGCCTAAGCAGGGGGTTGGACTAGAAGACCTCCAAGGTCCCTTCAAGCGTCTGAATTTTGATCATGTTGCTGCAACAGGCCAGGATTTTGGACAGTATTAAATTCCAGCATCCTTTTCTCCTGCAATATTGGGCACTAGCTGTTTTATTTCGGGACCATCTTTTACTGCAAAGCTCCCAGCGGCTGATAAGGGCCCACAGAATTGGCCTTCTCCAGGTCCCGTCGGCTAAGCAGTGTCGGTTGGCGGGGCCAAGGGGGAGGGCCTTCTCTGTGGTGGCACTGGTTCTCAGGAACCAGCTCCCTCCTGAGATTTGTACTGCCCCCACCCTACTTGCCTTCTGATAAAACCGTAAAGACCTGGCTTTGCCGGCAGAACTGGGGCCTTGGATCAAATGTTCCATCATCTAGATCAGTGTTTCCCAACCATGTCAACTTGAAAATATCTGGACTTCAACTCCCAGAATTCCCCAGCCAGCATTTGCTGGCTGGGGAATTCTGGGAGTTGAAGTCCAGATATCTTCAAGTTGACAAGGTTGGGAAACACTGATCTAGATCCAGCCACAAAAGATATGCGCAATTGTAATAATGGGTTTTAAATTGTCTTTTTAAATTGTCCTTTTTAGATGTTGCTTCTTTGTTGTAAGGCACCCAAAGTTCCTTCGGGAGTTGGGCAGCATACAAATTAAATTAGTAAATTAACTAATTTATGCATGTTGTGTTATTATGTTTATTAGGGGTTTTTATTTTTTTATTTTATTTTATTTTTCATTTTTTTTTGGTTTACATTGTCTTTTTATTGAAAATAAATTTATTAAATATATACAATAAAAACCAAATACAGAAAGACAAAAGAGATATACATATTGTACATTTTAACATTTACACTCTACTTATGTAGTAATTGGGGAGTGGGAGAAGGGGGTTGTGTTATTATGTTTATTAGGGGGTTTTAATTACCATATTTTCCGTGTATAAGATGCACCTTTTTCCTTCCTAAAAGAGGCTGATAATTAGGGTGCGTCTTATACGCTGAATGTAGCCCTTTTTTCAGCCCTAACTAGCTGCTAACGATCTTCCCGGCGTTTACCGTGCAAGCTCTTTCATTGTTACATTCTGCGAAGAATGTTTTCCAAGCCCTAAGTCTTTGCAGGGTTTTTTTCCATTGCTCTACTTGCTCCGAATGTTTCTTTCCAGGTGCTAATGATTTTTCCAGCTCTTACTGGTTTGCAAGCCCTTTCATTGTTACTCTCTCCAAATAAGGTTTTTTTAAAGCCCTAACCAGGGGATAAAATAATGTGCTGAAGCTGACCAGACTAAGGAAGCTAGCCAGATGAATACCTGGTAAGCAGATTCTTTTCCCTATTTTCCTCCCAAAAAAACTAAGGTGCGTCTTATATTCCGGTGAGTCTTATACTCTGAAAAATATGGTAATGGTTTTATAATTTAGTTTGATATTTAACTTCTTTTTATTGTCTTGTATTTTATATTGTTGTAAGTCGCCCTGAGTCCTTCGGGATTGGGGGGCAAAGAAGTCGAATTAATAATTGAACGGGTCCAAAGACAGGCTACAAAAAGTGTAGAAGGTCTTAAGCATAAAACTTACCACGAAAGACTTCATGAACTCAACCTGTATGGTCTGGAGGGCAGAAGGGAAAGGGAGGACATGATCGAAGCATTTAAATATGTTAAAGGGTTAAATAACGTTCAGGAGGGAAGTGTTTTTAATAGGAAAGTGAACACAAGGACAAGGGGGCACAATCTGAGGTCAGCTGGGAGAAAGATCGGGAGCCACATAAGAAAATATTATTTGACTGAAAGAGTAGTAGATGCTTGGAACAAACTTCCAGCAGACGTGGTTGGTCAATCCACAGTCACTGAATTTCAACATAAACATCTATCCATCCTAAGATAAAATCCAGGAAATAGTATAAGGGCAGACTAGATGGACCAGGAGGTCTTTTTCTGCCGTCAATCTTCTATGTTTCTAATAAATAAGTAAATAATAATTAATGATAATTAATAAATAAAATCTTTGCGTTCCCGCGCCTTTCAGATGGGGAGGAGGCTTCCGTCAGGCTCCATTTCCTGAGGCCCTGGCGTGTGAGAACACTGCTCCCTCTTCGCCCTTCCGCCTTCCCCAGGGCTGGAAGATTTCGTACGGCAGGCAGGCAGCGGCCTTCCCTTTTGTCAGGGAGAAAACCGTCTCATCGGTAATTAAGCTGTTGCACAGGCTGCGCTTAATTGGTGCTGTCTGCTGACACAGGGCTTCCGCTGGCAGATGTCGCCTGGATTTCTCTCTCCCCTCCGGCCCCCCTTTTGGAATCTCGGGAAGCCTTGCGGGGAAGGGGGTGAGATTCTCTTTTAAATGGGAAATGGAAAGAAGCGAGGAAGCGAAGTCAGGTGCACGATGGATGTAAGCAATGAAGGACTGCTGGTTCCTGCCACTATCGGTGCGCTCCCCGTGGAGCTCTGCGCGGCCACGCACTCCCATGGGCGACTTGGCTTCTGCGCATGCACAGGAAGCCAAATCTTGTGAAGGGATGTGTGCGTGAGCGAGATTTCGGATATCTTTTGCGTGCGCAGAAGGCAAACACCGCTGAAACTTCACTCACGCACACGTTTCCTCATGAGATTCCTATTCTATTCCATTCCATTCCCCTCCATATTCTATTCTATTCTCTATTCTATTCATTCCATTATTCTATTCCTATTCTATATTATTCTATTCTATTCTCTATTCTATTCATTCCAATATTCTATTCCTATTCTATCTTATTCTATTCTCTATTCTATTCATTACAGTATTCCATTCCATTCTATTTCTATTCTATATTATTCTATTCTCTATTCTATTCATTCCAGTATTCTATTCCATTCTATTCCTATTCTATATTATTTTATTCTCTATTCTATTCATTCCAATATTCTATTCCATTCTATTTCTATTCTATATTATTCTATTCTCTATTCTATTCATTCCAATATTCTATTCCATTCTATATTATTCTATTCTCTATTCTATTCATTCCAATATTCTATTCCATTCTATTCCTATTCTATATTATTCTATTCTCTATTCTATAGAATCCAATATTCTATTCTATTTTCTATTCCATTTCACTTCTCTTCCTCTTCTCCTCTTCATTCTATAGAATCCAATATTTTATTCTATTTTCTATTACATTCCACTTCTCTTCCTCATTCTATTCTATTCATTCCAATATTCTATTCCATTCCATTCCTCTGCAATAGAAAGAAGATGGACATTTTTTTTTTTACAGGTAATCCTTTGATTGTGGCAACTGAGCCAGAAATATCTCTTGCTAAGTGAGCCATTTGTTAAATGAGTCTGGCCTGGCATTTTTCTTCCAATAGCCATTCAGTGAAGCACTGCAGTTGGCCACTTAACTAGCACGGTTGCAAAGCGAATCTGGTTTACTTTTCGGAAGGTGACAGAAAGGGATCATGTGACTCTCGGGTTGCTGAAACTGTCATAAATACAAATCAATTGACAGGTGTCTTGAATGATGATCACGGCTGCATCGGTCGCGTGGAAAACCCCCCCGGTCCTCGGTCGTTTTTCAAAGTGCTGTTGTAAACTCCGAACAGTCGCTAAACAGTCCTTCGGGATTGGGAGGCACAGAAGTCGAATTAAATAAATAAAATAAAATAAATAAACAAACAAACTTGTAACTCAATGACTATCCGGACCGGGGTGGCGCAGCAGTAGAGTGCTGTACTGCAGGCCACTGAAGCTGACTTGTAGATCTGAAGAACAGCGGTTCAAATCTCATCACCGGCTCAAGGTTGACTCAGCCTTCCATCCTTCCGAGGTGGGTAAAATGAGGACCCGGATTGTGGGGGCAATAGCCTTGCTCTGTTAAAAACGTGCTATTGCTAACATATTGTAAGCCGCCCTGAGTCTAAGGAGAAGGGCGGCATAAAAATTGAATAAGTAAATAATAAATAAATAAATAAATCCATATGCAGGAGGGCTACCGATGGCAAACGGAATGCTCTAAAAAGAAAGAAAGATGGATTTAGCTTTAAAAAGGATAACAATCCAAAGTTCCCCATTTTTTCCTTGGCTTTCTCTATGCCAAAACTGATTTTCTACAATTTCTTGGTTTTCAGCAGGACCAGAGGGGATGAGATTGCCAAACAAAGAACAAAAAAACACCAGTGCTACATGTTTTATTCCCACCTTGAGAACTGAGTCCAGGCAAGAAGATGGAGCGAGAAAAAAAGAAAGTCATGGGATTAAATTTATGGGTTCTTGGCAGCCTGCTTAGACTTCCCATTCTTCCTTTTACTCCTCCTTATATTTCTTTTTTTGGGGGAGAAAGGAATTTAAAAGACAAAAGAAAAGAAAAGAAGACAAATAGGTTGCAAAATTCATTCCAAGTCTCGTTGTCTTCCGCAGGTGTTCCATCTTATACGGTAACAATTAATATATCATCAGAAACTGCTGGAGAACATGTTTTATTATACATAAGCATCTCTTTGATTCGAAATGCTAATATTATACGATCCTTTCTAACAACATTGCTTGGGGAGCCAAAACAGTTACGAAAGCACAAAAAGAAAACAAACTTTTGCCAATCTTTCCAGGAACAGAGTCTGATAATAATAATAATTTTAAAAAACAGAAAGGGAAAAAAAATTCTCGCTGTAGTCTGTTGATTCACGCTAAAGCTATGTTCGGAACAAATAAAAAAATCTGTAGAAAGAAAGGTGGAAAATGATCTTCGTGCTCCAAAGGAGGAGGTTATTTTCCCCCCCTTTTGCATAAATAAATCTTCACTTCCTGGAGGTTTTATTTTTTTTTAATTTTTTTGGAGATTTGGGAAATTTACACTGGCACAAAAAAGGTTCAGCGTGACGAAAGATGTGACTAATAATTCTTTGGGGCTTTCATTTATTTTATTTTATTTTTAAAGGAAACGAGTTGGGATCTGCTAGAACTGTAAGAATCAACAGGAAACTGCTGAGGGTTGAGGGTTCAAATTCGTTTCAGATGGAATGTTTAAGATTGAACCTGATGGTCATCCTGTTGTGGTTCAGCCTGAGGCTGCTCAGGGACCGGCTGCGTCTCTGCTGGCTCCATGCCCAGAGGAGGATGACAGCGCAGAGGAGGGGGCTGAACAGTCGGACGGGGGAGAGGAGAGTCAGGAATGGGATGAAGGAGAACAGCATGAGAGCCCCGGGGGGGGGGGGGCGCTTTCCCCAGCCAGTAGCTTGGAGTCATTAGGTGATGACGCACAAGCTGTCATTGACATGAGACAGAGACGTTCAGAGCAACGAAAGGAGCAGTTAAAGAAATATTATCACCATTGAATTAGAAACAGCTGGGTTTGGGTGTGGTCCTCATCAGCAGGGTTTAAAAGGCAGGCAAGGCCTTGAAGCCATGTGGAGTGTTATCAATTGGAGTTGCGGTGACCTGTTTTGATTCTCAGCGTCTCTGATCTTGGCTTGTGGCCTAGCAGTCTGGAAGACTCGTGGGAGGCGTCTGTTTGCTATCTACAGCTTCGTCTTGGCAGCAAGAATCTGGTATTGCTTCATGGACTATTGCCTTCGTGTATATATTTGAAGTTCCAGCGTTTTTCCTGTTTGTAAGGACATTTTCTGTTACCTGTGTTTTCCTTGAATTATATAAACTGCCTTTGCCTTTTACCAGTGTGTCTGGATTCTCTTTTTGGGTTGGTATTGGCTTCTGGAGTGACCCAGACAGAACACATCCCAACTACTCTTGTGGCTTGTTCACATATCAATTGCATTGTCATGGTTTGCTTTAGGCACAATCCGTTGAATAAGCCGGGATGGCTGGTTTATTTTAAAACCAGTTAACGGAAGACACAGTACTAGCTTGGTTCACACACACACATTCACACACGCACGCACACAACAATTGTTTTTCAATGTTGTATTCCAAAACAAGCTGAATACAGCTCATCTCTCTGGAACTCACGCCGCATTTCGGACATAAACACTTTAGAAAATGTCCAGAGAAATTTTACTAGAAGATTCCTCCACTCGTAACAGAATCCCCTATGCAACTAGACTTACAATCCTAGGTTTAGAAAGCTTAGAACTATGTTGCCTTCAACACGACCTAAGCATAGCCCATAAAATAATCTGCTACAACGTCCTTCCTGTAAATGACTACTTCAGCTTCAACCACAGCACCACACGAGCACACAACAGATACAAACTCAAAGCAAACTGTTCTAAACCCGGCTGCAGGAAATACGATATTAGCAACTGAGTAGTTGCTGCATGGAACTCACTACCAGACTCTGTAGTATCACCAAACCCTCCGAAAACTTTACCCTTAGACTCTCCACTGTTGACCTCTCCCAATTCCTAAGAGATCAGTAAGGGGCATGCATAAGTGCACCAGAGTGCCTTCCATCCCCTGTCCTAATGTTTCTCTCTTACTAGTATCATGAATATAAATATTATATATACCACCCAATAGGTATGTGACAAAACAAATAAATAAAAATAAAACAAATAAATAAAATAAATAAATGGATGTTGCAAGTTGAGTTGTGAGTTGCTGCTTGAACATTATGTGGGAACCAAGCCCATTTATCGGTCTGACTCAGTTTATGGCAATATGCTACAGGTAGCCCTCAATTTACGACGATTCGTTCAGTGGCCATTTTGAAGTCATAATAGCCCCACAGAAAATGTGACTCACATGACTCGTTGCCCATTCTCAAAAATTTGGATTCTTGGCAACTGGTTCACATTTTTGACAGTCGCAATGTCCCATGGGGATATGTTGCGACTTTCCGACAAATTCACCAAAAAAATTGTCTCGCATAGAATAGAATAGAATTCTTTATTGGCCAAAGTGTGATTGGACACAAATTATTTGTCTTTGGTGCAGATGCTCACAGTGTACATAAAAGAAAATATAGATTTGTCAAGAATCATGTGGTACAACACTTAATGATTGTCATAGGGGTCAAATAAGCAATCAGGAAGCAATCAATATTAATAAAAATCTTAAGGATACAAGCAACAAGTTAGTCATACAGTCCTAAGTGGGAGGAAATGGGTGATAGGAATGATGAGAAAAAGCTAGTAGAAATAGAAGTGCAGACTTAGTAAATAGTTTGACAGTGTTGAGGGAATTATTTGTTTAGCAGAGTGATGCATTCAGGGAAAAAACTGTTCTTGTGTCTAGTTGTCTTGGTGTGCAGTGCTCTGTAGCGACGTTTTGAGGATTGGAATTGAAACAATTTGTGTCCAGGGTGCGAGGAGTCTAAATATTTTCACTGCCCTATTTTTGACTCGTGCGACAGAAAGTTTGGCTGCAATTGCAGTCATAAGTTGGGGACCTGTATTTTGGGGGCCTGGAGCAACAGATAATAGGCCAAAGTCAACTTTGGCAAAACGGCCCCTCGACCATCTAAAAGCTCACAGGGTTTTGGCTTCAACCTCTCATAGATAAAACTTCCTGCCTTAAATGTACCCCTGGTTTTTCCTGCAGGAATCCAAACCTTTTTTTGCGGGGGGTGTTCTGTGTGCCCCCTCCACTCCCCTCTCCAGCCTCCTGGTCTTGGAGGCAAGCTGTTTTCTCATAAATGTCTTCAACAGTGGGAAGGAAGAGAAAGGGAGATGGAATGATTTAAGCCGATGTTTCTGTAGCAAATACTTTTCTCAAATTTTCTACAGATGTTGCTTGTAAGCTGGGATGGGATTTTGCAGGGGGGCGTCTATCTGAAACGGTCTTGGCATGACAGCAGACGTATTCAGATTCCCAAATCTCTGCTTGGATATGGGAACAAACTCCCTTCCTTTCTTCTTACCTCCTCTTTCTTTCTTTCTTTCTCCTCTCTTCCTTCTTTCCATTCCTTCATCCCTTCTTTCCTTTATTTCCTCTCCTGCTTCCTCTTCTTTCTTTCTCTTGCCATTCCCTCTTTCCTTCCTCTTCTTTCTTTCCTTTCCTCCCTTTTCTTTCTTCCTTTCCTTCTTTTTCTCTCTCTCTCTCTCTCTTTCCTCCTCTCTTCTCATTTCCATCCTCCCTTTCTCTACTCTCTCTCTCTCTCTCTCTCATATTTTGGAGAATAGGGTGACCCTCTCTGCTCTGTGACAACTGCTCAAATATTGAAGAACTGCTATCATGTCACCTCGTCAGGGATGACATTCAAAAATTTCCAAAGACAGTCTACAAAAATGGAGGAAGGTCTTAAGCATCAAACTTACCAGGAAATACTTCCTGAACTCAATTTGTATAGTCTGGAGGACAGAAGGCAAAGTGTGTGTGTGTGGGGGACTTGATCAAAACATTTAAATCTGTTAAAGGGTTCAATAAGGTTCAGGAGGGAAGCATTTTTAATAGGAAAGCAAACAGAAGAACAAGGGGGCACAACCTGAGGTTAGTTGGGGGAAGATAAGAAGCAACGTGAGAAAATATGATTTTATTGAGAGTAGCAGATGCTTGGAACAAACTTCCAGCAGACGTGGTTGGTTAATCCACAGTCACTGAATTGAAACATGGCTCGGATAAACATACTGTATATCCATCCTAAGATAAAATACAGGAAATAGTCTAAGGGCAGACTAGATGGACTAGGTCTTTTTCTGCCATCAATCTTCAATGTTTCTATGTCACGTGATGCTGCCATGACACCGCGAGTTTGACACCCCTGTTCTACACTCTCAGCATCAATGCGCCACGACACATCATACAGCGCACTATCCTTGGCGGTGCTCATCCAGGCCCTTCTATAAAAAAAAAGGCATCATCTGACCCTCCCATTGTCCAGTATCACTAGCCTTTGGTAAACATCCGTGTGTTACCCTCTGATAATTCTGATTGCTTGACCACCAATTTCTCACTTCCGTTCCCGGCCAAGAAAAGAGATGCCTATTTATAGTGCTTATAATTTCTTTAAATAAAAGAGAGAGAGAAAGCAAGCCCATGTACCTTACCATGGCAACCAGTGTCCATGTGCTACCTAAGAGAACAAAAAGCTTTGCCATGTAGGAAACACACACACACACACAGAGTCTGTCTTTTGCAACCCCTTGTTTACTAGTTTTTAAAACACCCTTTTCTCTTCTTACGAAACAACTTGCCCGTGAATAGATCTCTTCTGCCCGGCTTGTGGCAAAGCGTTCGTTTCCTTTTTAAGGCATACCAAAAACCTCTCGTTCATTTCTCCAACTCACCCACCTGCTTCCACTCTCCCCAAAAAATTAAAAAATAAATACATTTTTTAAAATTGTATAATTCTCAGAAAACAAATCCGGAGTTGTTGCCCTGATGTTGCAATAAAGTGGATAAGAGCTATAGAGGTCTTTCGCTACTACACAATCCTCCCTCTTTTTTGTCCTTGTTTCTCTTTTTTCGGTGTACAAAATAGAATAGAATAGAATTTTTATTGGCCAAGTGTGATTGGACACACAAGGAATTTGTCTTTGTGCATATGCTCTCAACGTACATAAAATAAAATATACATTTGTCAAGAATCATGTGGTACAACACTTAATGATTGTCATAGGGGTCAAATAAGCAATGAAGAAGCAATATTAATAAAAATCTTAGGATATACGCAACAAGTTACAGTCATACAGTCAACATGGGGGGAAATGGGTGATAGGAATGATGAGAAAAACTAGTAGAATAGAAGTGCAGATTTAGTAGAAAGTCTGACAGTGTTGAGGGAATTATTTGTTTAGTAGAGTGATGGCGTTCGGGAAAAAACTGTTCTTGTGTCTAGTTGTCTTGGTGTGCAGTGCTCTGTAGCGACGTTTTGAGGGTAGGAGTTGAAACAATTTGTGTCCAGGATGTGAGGGGTCAGTAAATATTTTACCCACCCTCTTTTTGACTCGTGCAGTATACAGGTCCTCAATGGAAGGCAGATTGGCAGCAATTGTTTTTTCTGCAATTCTGATTATCCTCTGAAGTCTGTGTCGGTCCTGTTGGGTTGCAGCACCAAACCAGACAGTTATAGAGGTGCAGATGACAGACTCAATGATTCCTCTGTAGAACTGTATCAGCAGCTCCTTGGGCAGTTTGAGCTTCCTGAGCTGGCGCAGAAAGAACATTCTTTGTTGTGCTTTTTTGATGATGTTTTTGATGTTAGGTGACCATTTTAGGTCTTGAGATATGATAGAACCTAGAAAGGGTTGGAAAGGGGCCAGAAAGTGTTGGAGGCTACTATCTGTTGTGAGCTATCTGTCATCCCTCACATCCTGGACGTAAACTGTTTCAACTCTTACCCTCAAAACGTCGCTACAGAGCACTGCACACCAAGACAACTAGACACAAGGACAGTTTTTTTCCTGAATGCCATCACTCTGCTAAAAAAATAATTCCCTCAACACTGTCAAACTATTTACTAAGTCTGCACTTCTATTTCTACTAGCTTTTTTCTCATCATTCCTATCACCCATCTCCTCCCTCTTAGTATGACTGCAACTTGTTGCTTGTATCCTTAAGATTTTCATTAATATTGATTGTTTCCCCATTGCTTATTTGACCCTTATGACAATCATTAAGTGTGGTACCACATGATTCTTGACAAATATCTTTTTCTTTTATGTACACTGAGAGCAAAGGCACAAAAGACGAATTCCTTGTGTGTGCAATCACACTTATAAAGAATAAAGACTAAAATAAAGAGTGGTCCACATCCATCTCAGCTGGTCATGGATTTTGAGGATCAGGAGATGGAGGAATATTAGCATCTCAGGCCAGTGTTCTTGCCATCTCAGTCTGAGAGTGAAAGTAAAGGGGAAATGGAGACTTGGGAACCACCAGAGACTGTAGAACCCCCAGTTAGGGTATTGTCTGAGTGAGAGGACGAGGGGGACTTTGATGACCCCATTAGAAGCACGAGTTAGAAGAATGAGAGCCAGGCATGAATATTTCTCTAGAACGGGGTCTAGGCATTGATTAGATCTATGGGACATAGCCACACCTTGTCAATATACACTGCTCAAAAAAATAAAGGGAACATTCAAATAACGCATCCTAGATCTGAATGAATGAAACATTCTCATTGAATACTTTGTTATGTACAAAGTTGAATGTGTACAACAGCATCTGAAATTGATGGTGGCGCAGTGGTTAGAGTGCAGCACTGCAGGCTACTTCAGCTAACTGCTAGCTGTAGTTCAGTTCAAATCTCACCACCTGCTCAAGGTTGACTCAGCCCTCCATTCTTCCGAGGTGGGTCAAATGAGTTCCCAGATTGTTGGGGACGATATGCTGATTCTGTAAACCGCTTAGAGGGCTGTAAAAGTACTACAAAATGGTATATGTCTAAATGCTACTGCTTCATCACTTCATCAATTTTGGACAGTCAGCAAATGAACCACTGTTGTAAGCTGAGAACTGCCTCTATTGGTAGAACACTTGAGCAATATCTGCAAGGCCAAACATCCCTCATTGGGATAGGGGTAAGCAAAGTTGGCTCTTCTATGATTTGTGGACTTCAACTCCCAGAATTCCTGAGCCAATCATGCTAGCTCAGGAATTCTGCGAGTTGAAGTCCACATGTCACAGAAGAGCCAACTTTGCCTACCTCTGTACTACACCAACAACCGCATTGCGGAGGGGCCGGATTTAAATGTCAAATAAAAATCAAAACACGATTGAGCAATTAGGACTTGCTTCCCTGTAGGGGAGGGAGACAAAGATATCAACGTTTAAGGAAATGACATCCTATATTTTCACACACACCCCAAAAAAAATCAACGCTGCAGGGTCTACTCCGATATACTCAAGGAAAGCTACAGTCTCTGGGATATGGCCCCTGACTTTTTGATTAGTTTTGTCAGCATATTTCACCTTGTAGTCTGGGGATTTAAGCTTCCTCCCTTACAAAAAACCACCATTGTCTCCAACGAGTCTCGCGTATTCCGACAGGAGACACTGACAACAGAAAAAAACACCAACCTGGTTGTCAAAGGAATCCGAAAAAAATGTACGGCTACCAACCAAGGCTAATATCGTAAGTGTTCCTTTCTCCCCAAACACCCTTGTGAATAACTCACGGGGGAGCAGGGGGGGGGGAGGGAACCATAAAAGGTGAGCCCACCTGTTAATGCAACCTACAGGTTGCCACACGCCATTGAGGGAGGTGGGATAAAACTCCCATCTCTTTGCCAAAGAAGCCCTTGCTGTTTTATCGGCTCTCCTTCTGTGGCACCGAAGGGTGTGGATGGATTTGGCTTTCCTTCGGCATTCCTGAAATCCTGCAGAAGTCTTGAGAAGCAAATCTTTCCTTCTCGTTTGGAACTTAAGGACAGTTCCGACGCCAAAAGAAATAGGAAGGGTTGAGGATTACTAAAGGGGAGGGATGGAAAGAAGGAAGGAGAAAGAAGGAAGAAAGAAAAGATGGAAGACGGAAGGAAAGAAGGATGGATGGAGGGAAACCAAGAGAGAGAGAGAAAAAGAGGGTAGGAAGGAAAGAAGAGCGGACAGAGGGAAATCAAGAGAGAAGGAAGGAAGGAAGGAAGGAAGGGAGAAAGGGAGGGAGCAGTAAAAAACTGGAAGGGATGGAAGGAAGGAGAGGATGGAGCTAGGGAGGAAGGAGAAAAAGAGGGAAGGAAGAAGGGTGGAGAAAATTAAACCGAGAGAGAGGGAGGGACGGAGACAGAGAGAGAGAAAGGAAGGAAATGGAAGAGAGCAAAACCAGGAGGAAGGGGAAAAAGAGGGAAGGATGGAAAGGAGGAAGGAAAGCAAGATAGAAGGAAAGGAGGGACGGAGAGAAAGGGAGAGAGAAAAAAAGAAAAGGATGAAAGGAAGGAAAGGAAGGAAAGAGGAATGAAAGAAGGGAGAGAGGGGGAAGGGAGAAAGAGAGAGAGAGAGAGAGAGAGAGAGAGAGAGAGAGAGAGAGAGAGAGAAACAGGGAGGGAGGGAAGAAAGATAAATTATACCTCTACAAATTTATCTATCTGGACTCTATCTAATTCCCTATGGCTAGTAAGATAGAGGTGAAAGCAATGTGGCTCGTGCTCTTGTGTTCCTCTTGCTTTCCGAGACAGACTTTTACCAAATGCAGAATGGTTTGGTTTTGCTGCGCCTGGACAAAGTGAGATTATTTATTGGCATTTACTGGACGTATAAAAAGGATAGGCCATCTTTTTCTTTTTCATCCCAGAAAAAAAGGAAGTGAGAGAGGGCCACTTCCGCAGACCGGAGTGTCTGACTCAACCCTTCCAAGAGAACGATATCCTTCCAAGAAAATTCCCAGGATACGCTAAGGACATTCTGGGAGAAAATAGCCTAACTTCTCTAAGGGGGAATAGCTCAGGAGGGACCTTTACCAGCTTAAGATGCTCAACCCGTATTACTCCAACTTTATGGGCACTGCATTGGTTGCCAGTCGGTCTCCGAACGCAATTCAAGGAGTTGGTTATCACCTTTAAAGCCCTAAATGGCTCAGGGCCAGACTATTTATGGGACCGCCGCCTCCCTCATACCTTGCTATGGCCAGTAAGGGCCAACAAAGTTGGCCTTCTCCAGGTCCGCCAAACAATCGGGGAAGGGCCTTCTCTGTGGCGGCTCCGACCCTTTGGAACCAACCGCCTCCACAGATCTGCACTATCTCCACCCTACCAGACTTCCAGAAAGCCATTAAGACCTGACTTTTCCGGAAAGCCTGGAATTAGGCTGATTGCAAGCACAGTGGTACTTCGACTTACAAACTTAATTTGTTCTACGACCAGGTTCTTAAGTAGAAAGGTTTGTAAGAAGAAGCAATTTTTCCCATAGGAATCAAGGTAAAAGCACATAATGCGTGCGATTGGGGAAACCACAGGGAGGGTGGAGGCCCTGTTTCCTCCCAGGAGATTCATAGAGAGGCCCCCACGGAGGCTTCTCCCTGCCTTTTCCAGCCCTGTTTCCTCCCAGGAGATTCCTAGAGAAGCCCCACGGAGGCTTCTCCCCGCCTTTTCCGGCCCTGTTTCCTCCCAGGAGATTCCTAGAGAGGCCCCACGGAGGCTTCTCTCCACCTTTTCCGGCCCTGTTTCCTCCCAGGAGATTCCTGGAGAAGCTCCACGGAGGCTTCTCCCCGCCTTTTCCGGCCCTGTTTCCTCCCAGGAGATTCCTAGAGAGGCCCCACAGAGGCTTCTCCCT